>NW_009217055.1:0-26849 GCF_000690835.1 Fulmarus glacialis | reverse complement strand
AGACAACCCAGCTTCTGTTTCTAGTGTGAGGTGGCTTACCCATAGCCTTAGATTTTTCTGCTGTCTGTACAACCTACCAAAATATATGAAAACTATAAGCTGCCTTGTCTTCACGAAGATTTTGTATTGTGGTAGTCATAATGTTTTGGTTAAGAACAAATCCATTTTCCTACTAAAGAAGCACCGTGTATCTGTTTTCCATCTTTGCGGTGGTATAAACCAAAGACTTTTCATACAGATTTTTGTCCTTTTCATACTGAAAAATAGTGTAAATGATCATAGGATTTTTTTTTAACCCCTAACCACCTGATTTTTCAAATTAGTGAGTCTGTCAATGAGCATAGTAATTCCAGCATGTATCTGCTATTTGCTGAGTTGGGGCACAAGTATCTTTAAGTAACATGATTCTTGGTCAAGGGATAGAGAAACCACAAACTTTTACCTTGGAGGAATCCTGGTGAGCAAAAATATTTATGTTTTCAGGAAATCCATGTCTTCTCACCTGCAGTGGAGCCATCTGGGCTCACATTGCTTGTGCTTTCCTTTTGCTTGTGGTTATAAGATTATTTGAGATCAACACCGTAAAGATCAATTCCTACCACTGTCCCAGCAGTGAAGCCATGCATTGGCTACTGCTATTTCTGCTTTAAACCATCCACATCACATTGCTTTGATACGTGGCTGTGTTGCTGTGATCAAATATTTGTGGGTCTTACCCCTACTCAACAGCTATTGCTTCCTGGCAGTACGGTGTCAGCAGCATATTTAAAGAGTACAGTGTATCCCACATGGCTACAAGGAACAGGCAATACAAATGAGTATCTTCCGATTCAGTAGGAAATTGCCTGCCTGCGTGTAATTTTAGACAGCACTCAAAAAGATCCAAATGCGAAATCCATCATTCTGGGACACTGCATGCTTTTGTGACTCCAATGCCCTTTGTGTCCAAAAATCAACAAATTAATTATAGTCGCCCCTCTGCGACTTTTCAAGCATGAAAGATACAGCATGACTTTTATTGTGTTATGGTAAGGTGATAAATAAGAATAATTGTACTCCAAATCCATCTTTGAAAATGACAAGTTCAGCTATGTAAAACTTCACCCACAGGCACCACCCTGAGCTTTGTCCTGTGCAGGATTTGGCCAGTCAGAGACAGGGTGAGAAACAGTCAGGCCAGGGTGCCGGTCTGTGAAGCTGTGATACTTCTCCTCTGAGTACACGGTGGGACACATCTCCTTTTTGGTACTACAGGAGTTGTGCTGTAGGTAGGAACACCAAATCAGAGAGAAACTCAAGTGTTGTGATGATGGGCAGCCTTTATGTGCGTAAGATCATTCTACATGGAAAAAAAATGAACCTTTGGACCTGTCCTCCTTTTGACTATGGAGTTCCCTGTCTCAGTTCCTAAAGGCAGCATCAAGGGCTGCAATTAATGATCAATGACAGAATCAAGGCAGATCAGACATCCACAGATAGTGGCACGGTCCTGTGAGCTGTCCATAACAGTATCTGTCAAAACTAGTGTAAGAGCCAATAACTCCAGTCACGGTATTACATTTGGAGTTTTTGTTTCAGGAAAACCAAAGCTGTGAAGAAAACTTACTCGAAGTGTTGAAGACCTGGTTACATCTTGCTGAATCAGAAAAGAGCCTGAAGTAGTAACTCCATTGAACAAGAACAGCATGCATGCAAAGGCATGGGGTTAAGCTGCAATATTCTGTCCTTGGAGAGGGACCCACTGTCCCTGCATAGAGCAGGAGGGGAAATGACCACCGTGTGCCCCATTTTCAGCCTGAGCAAGCACTTATGTCCAGTCACCAGTGGGAGTATTGTCACACCACCCCCTTTATGTCTACATGGGAAAAGAAACCCAGGCGCTAGGGTCTTCACTTCTGCTACTGGCTTGTTTTTCTGTAAAGTACGATGTTGGGCCTCAGTTCAGGGCTGATACCAATGAGCAGAGCCAGAAAGTGGTCTGAATGACCCCATTTTATAATCAGTAGTTCGATAGTTATGGCACTCTTGCTGGACCTTTGCTTGGCTAATACTGGCTTGAAACGAAACAGAAACGGAGGTCGTAATCCAGTCTCTCCATGTGTGTGTTTTAACTAGTTTCATTTCCGTATGGGACATCGAGTCCATTTATCTACCCCTTTGCTACTCAGCCAGCCAGGAGCGAAGGGCTTTTCTGGTGACTCTTGGCCACCAGAACCCAGGTGGGAGCGTTGCCACTGTGAGGGCAGACACAGCAAATCCATCCACCAAATCCGTGTGAATATTTAATGTAACAGGCTCTGGCTCTGCACCGGCCAATGCGAGCACTTGGTGAGGCTGGGACATGCCTCTTCTGGGTGATGTCATTGTGGAATCATTGTGTTTTAACCAACGGAAAGGGTAAACACAAATGAGGAGAGGAGAAAGGGGGGTTGCCTCTGATGACATGATCTCAGCTGCCCTCCCTGGGAGGAAGGGAGGAGAGAGATGAATATGAAAATGAAGGAAAAAATAATGAGGCAGAGACCAAGGGACTTGTCCTGGAGCACGGTCTTGCCTACATTCTCCCTCTCACTGGCACATGGCAGGACAGGGGCAGGAAATGCTGGAGAGACCAAAAAAGGAGAGAAATTTTAGTACTCCCATACTTGATCCATTTTAAATACCCAGCCTGGGTTTTCACAACCTTTCAGACGTCTGGTACCCCAACATAAAAACCAGAACCCCAAATTAGTTGTCTATAAAATGTCTGTGCAAATTTAGGCATCTTAGAATGACAGCAAAAACCTAAGAGCAAGCTAAGGCAGGAGCTACCTTATGTCAGTCAGCATACAGCCGCCAGGAGCCAGGCAAAAAAGAAACCCCAAGGATATTGTGTGTCTTAGATCTCACCCTTTACTCAGGGCTGCAAGAAATTGCTTTTATGCACTTGATATGTACAGCCAGGACCCTCTCTGGAAGGTATATGTCTCCAAAGAACTAGGCAGGGCTCATTTGTTTCTTTTAAAATGTAGCCAGAACTTGTGCTGTGCCCTTCAAAAGTAGCAAGAGTGCTCAGGGAAACAGACTCAATTCTTTCCTCATCTCAAAATACTTTAATCTCTTTTTTCACACTTTCCAGAAGATGGAGATCACCAGGAGGTTACCTAATCCTGATAGGCTGATGTGGGTGGTGAGACTCTTCTCATCCCCTTGGAAAATGAGGCTGCTGTGAAAATATGACTGAGAGAGGCAGAGCATGACTATATAGTCTAGTGGTTAGGCTTGCAGCTAGGGAGCACAGTGCTGGTGCCCGTTTCCGTGATCATTCCTGTGTTTTATCTATTTCATCTGCAGACACTGTCTTGGGAGCAAAAACCAGAAACCAGAACTTTTCCTACTGAGCTGAGCCACTTAACCACTAAACTACTGAATTGTGTTTGGCCCCATAAAGCTTAAAGTCTTGTCAGTGCAGTGGCATAGTGGTGGACCGTACGTCTGCCCAGATCGGTTTATAGTCTGGTGTTGGGACATTTCCCTTTAAGGGAGGAGGTATAACTCTGAATCATCTCATAAAGAAGAGGGAACTAAACTTGATTGTCCATGTAAAGACAGGTCAATGCAGATACGCAAACTGAGCGGAAAATTTAAATTGAAAAAAGGCAACTGCCTATTAACCCCAGGTGTCTCCAGGGGTAGGCAGGTATTTTCAGTGTCATGTTTTGGACTTAAGCTCCTAGATCCCAAATAAAGCAATGAAGTCCTCTTTTGGAGCTGGCCCAAAGTCATGGTTAGATCTGAACATAGCATTTACGTTAAAAGTCACTGCTTTCTCTCCTTAGTTTTGGGTGCAAAGTTCACTGAGTTCATGAACATAAGCCAATGATCATGAAAGTTTGGCAAACACAAGCTAAGGTGGTTCAGAGAGCTGGGAATCTGGCAGACCTACAATGCTCAGTTTCTACAGTTCATACATCCTCAAATCAAGAGAGATTATATTTACCCCTTGCCCCCCCCAAGCACCACCCTGAGCGGAGCTCTGTGCAGAGAGCTGGGAGGAAAGTGAAGGAGGGAGCAGAGAGTCTGATCTGGTAACAGTGTGCCCATAAATGCTGTGACATTGAAGATCCCCCTGCTAGCACTGCCTAAACTGCTCTGCGCACAGGGAGCAGCACTTCAGCAAACCCACGAGATGTTTGTGAGCACAGCATGTAATATCCTGATTGCTTAGAGGTGGTAAAGGAGATCCTAACATCCATGTCAAAAGCACCTTTGCACAATATTAGCCACTGCAACACACAGTGCAGACAGGTGACAAAAATGCACCTGCACTTGCTAACATGTCTCTGCACATTTACAAGGAAGCTGCAAGGGAGAATGATAGAAACAGAGGTTGGAAGGGCTCTCTAGAGATCATCCAGTCATGCCTCCCACCTGAAGCTTGAAACGGTGGGGTTCTCTCCAGTGCCTCACTCGTACTATCTTCTCAGGCCCCTTGCATGCTGACAGACTCAAAGATGTGGAGTACCACTTGGGCTCTATGATGCAAAAGCCAAATAAATGCCTAAATGACAAAATAAAAGAGAGAGAGGAAGACAGAAGTCAGGAAAGAGCCTCAGTTTTAAAATGCACATTGAGGTTCTTAGGTAGTCTTGTTGCGACCGAGGTATGTGGAGCTTTTTTGCTATTAACCTCAAGATGAATAGCTTGTTTTAAAGACAGTAAAAATGCCATGTTGTGCAGGTGCCTGTACGTGTGGGTAGATTTCTCAGGAGGACATCAGGGACTGTAGCCACAGCGCTGGCGCTCCCCAGTGCTCTGCGCCGTCTGCGGCATGCGAGGGGGAAGCAGCTGCAGAGCCCTTTCCCCAGGTCCTCCGCCCCATCACCACCCTGTTCGCCTCCAGACCTGTGTACCTGAAATTGCAGGCTGGAGGTTGTTAAACAAAATGCCAACTGAATACAGCAGAAACTAGTAAATGAGCAATAGAGGAATTTGAACACCAGAGGGCAATTAGAAAAGGAGCTGAAATGGGAATAATTAGATAATATAATTCTAAATGAATGGTGGATCTTAGTTAATCCTGTTGACTGCTTATGATAAATAGAACAAATGGCTTGTCAAAGTACTGCTAGTTTTTCTATGGTTTGATAGATAAAGGTTAGTTACTCCTAGAACCACAACATTATGCTTTGTTTCCAACTGATGAAGGAATAAGATTGATTTGAAACATATGGTGAAAAATACTGCAGCTCTTTGTTTGCATCTGTTCTACTTGTTAGTAATTGGTTCACAAGTTGCTTTTCTATTTTTTGCTGTATTTTTTTAATATATTAAGTGAAAACAGAGACTTTTTAGCAGATGCACAAATGAGAGGATAAACATCTCAGAAAGCTTTGAAGCTGTGTAATGTTTTTTCTCCAGTTTGTTTTGAATCTCTTGGATTACACACAGGATTTTCTGCTGGTGAACACGGGCGTAAAGCCTTTTTATTGAGTCACCTGGACCTGGTGAGAAAAGGGTCCATATCTGACATCCTGTGATAACATTTTTCAGAGAAATAAGATTTTCAGAGAACCCAAAGTAGTAGCAACTTTTCCTGTGGCATGTCTGTATTTTTGAAAGGGTTGACTCGTCTTGTATCAGAAGGGTTTTGAAGGAAGTCCCAGAGTGTTTATTTAGCTAAAGCCAAAGCACTGTCACATGATTAGTCCTTTTAAAATGCCTTCAAACTGCGAGGAGCCCAATACTTAAAGTTAATTCTTAACGATGAAATGCATGGTATTCACAACATTTTCACATCTTTATTCTCGTTAGACCATGAAGAACAGCTAATCATAACCCCATGATCTGTGAGTGTATACCACAGCAAGCCTAAAAGCCAGTGGAAATTACAGCGTGTGTGCTTCAGTACAATCAATTTTGTTTGTTATTTTAGTGGCATGATTCCTGTTTACAGCAATCAAGCCATCATGTTACACAGAGTAAATCAATAGGGTGATAATGTAGCTGTTTACTGTACTTACAGACTTGCCTGTGACCATGTCTAGGACACACTATATCCTACAATGCAATGCTCTTCATTTTTATTTCCCTTTGGATCAAGGTTGACATAACTCACAGGTACTAGCAAATCCCACCATGCTACAAAATGTAACATTTGTAAGAGATACATCTGGTACATATTTATAGTGAGCAGAATAAGGACTTGTTTCAATTATGCATGTGGATTAGCTCTTTGAAGAAAAAAAAAGTAGGTGTTACCTCATGCCCATATAAATCCAGTGGTAAAATGTGCCTAAACCAAAACCCCCTTTACGTGCCATTACTTGTATGTGCACATTAACATGTTTCAGGCACAGTTCTGAACAAGATACACAGACATATGTTGCTATGAATCTTGGAGAACGCACTGTGCTTACATTTTTCAAGCTATGCAACAATTCCTGCAATAGATTTATGTTGTGCCAGAAAGAGACAATATATGGATATCCTGTGGGCATAGAACAACATATTTTCAATATACATCAAACATGTACAGGTAGACGACCAAGTTACTATTGAGTAAATTAGGAAATAAACTTGCAGCATTTCAGCTGTTTGCGGCAGCATCCCATGCACGCACTATTACCTACTGTATCTTGCAGTCTACCCAGGGCATCTTGGCAATCTTTCATTGAGATGTAAACAATATCTCTGGTAGAGGACATGGCAGAATCACGGTCCACTGTAACAGAGTAAATGCTTTGCCACAAATTTACTCTGCAGCAGCTAGCTCATTAGGGAAAAATGAACAATAGTAAAATTGGGTCAGCTAGTTGCTATTAAGAGTTTGTGCATGTCCATTCCATAGGGTGGAAATTGCAGACTGGGGACCCACATCACTTTTCTGGGAGACACAGGAGGATCAGGGAGAAGCAGGAGCAGGAGGACATCCTGCAGAAGAATGTCCATGCAGAATATTGCTTCCTGATTCAGCACCTAATCTAGCAGATAATGGCATTGCCACAGACTCAGATTTTCATGATTTTTGGGAAGGTTGTGTGCAGCCACTTTCTAAACCATGCTGTGTCTGAAAGGGGAAAAAAAAAAAGAAAAAAAAAGCACAGTTAAAAGCAGCATTACTTTCCAGCAACATGAGGGTAAAATGGAGATTAATAATGACAAACTTTCTGCTTCCCTTCTCTGTAACTAAGTTACATTTGCTTTGTGTATTGTCTTGAAATGAATTCATAAGGGGTGAGATCTTGAAGACTCCTCTGTGTTATTTGCAGCATGAGCTTTTTTGGAAGTTAGCGACACTGATTCTCTCTTCCTGAATCTCTCCTATTTCAATTATTTCTAGAGCGCAGAACCGCTGCCTCCACAGTGTGCCCATGGAAAGAAATTGCAGCACGTCATGGTCTGAAAACTTTACATTCCCCAGAGCGTGCTAGGTTCAGCCCTTCTCCCTCTGTCTTCCACAGACTTCCACATCTTCCCTTGAGGGGAGCATTCTCTGGCAATTCCCTAAGTAAACCTTGCTTTGTTTCCTAGGGTTTCTGCCCCCCTTCCTTAGGTTTTGCTCTATGTGAATAAATTATAGTGCTGAGACTCTTGGCAGATGATGGCCTATTCCTACAGATTCCTGTAGGGTCTTTTTCAGGGTCTAGATCATACCAGGTAGCAACATTTGGTTGCTTTTGGTTTTGTGATAGCTTTTCCATAATAACTTTGCATAATAAGTATTTGTAAAATCAGATTTATGTGTTTAATAAAATGAATACAATTTTTCTCAGAAGATTTGACATTTTATGGAATTCCATTTATTTGTGTTTCAATTAGCTTTGTTAACGATGGCAAAGTTAGTAATGATGTTTGGCAATCAAAACACGTTATGAAGTATTTGAACAATACAAGGTTAGTTAAGTTAAAGGAGATGTTGTGCAGAGCATTTCAAATTGAATTTGGATAGTGGCAAGCATCTGTGTGTTTGGAAACCTCTAAGTTTCTGCCTGAAGGGTAAATTGAAGCTTATATAAACAAGAACTTGTGATCTAATGTTTGGGCTTTTACTGACACAGACACAAAGACACACAGAGATGCACACACATAAACCTCTATGGGAGGTTACAAAAGATAGGAAAAAAAAGAGAGAAGAGGTAGAGGAAGAGATGAGACATGTTAGCTGTCTATTTAATGTTTTTCACTCATGTAATACAGTCTGGCAAGCCTTTTTCCACAGTTCCACCAAGCCAGACCTGTAAAAGCAATTATCTGTCATCATAACGTGAATCAAGCTTGCAACTGCTGTGGTTCTGAAAAGCGTGACAAAGTTAATTGAAATTTAGGCAGTGAATAGTTTTCACTTCCTGAGATAAGGTGTGTTTTCAGGGGAAGTTTGTTGCTATGTTGGCTTTAGTTAACTATTCTTAAGTCTCTTGTTAAAGGATTTGTGTTATTTCTGTGGGTGGATCATAGTCTCATCCAATTATGACTTCAGTAGAGCCAAACTTTGTGTCATATGCTTTACTAGCCCATACTGGTTTGCACATTCCTCTCACTTCACAAGAAGATTAAAAAAAAAAGAGGCAAAAAAAAATCTCTCTCAAGTGATTACAAACAGTACTTTGGAAGTATCAAATTTTACTGAAAGTTCATTTCACTCCAAAAATATCATTTTGGTGGCTTAGTGGTGTATTGTTTTAGTAGCTACAATAAAATTGTTTGAAATCTGGCAAAAAATATTAATTCTCAGCCCAGAAGCAAAATGTGAAATATTCCTAGGTTTTCTTGGCTAGTTATCTACCAATCTCCTGAGTGTAGAGCAGCATGCATTTGCTTTCACCTAGTTTTACGCCCTTTTTCAAGTGATCTCTGCATTAAAATGGCTTACGGTTAACAATCGAAATTCTGAAGGCATTCATGGCATTGGTACTAGTGCAAGTAATGTAAGATTATGGAAAGGAAACTGGAACTTTCTGAGTCCCTGGGGTATATTACATGCCTGATTCTCTTTTTTAGCCCAGTTTTGCTCTAATATAATTCCACTGACCTGCAGTGGAGCTGTTCCAGAGCATGATCTTGTAAGATGCTCAACATCCTCAACCCTGGCCCATCCTCAACCCTGAAAGACTACACAAGAAAACTAATTCTTCTCTCTATTGGGGATGGGGGCTTGGGAGTGGGGGGGGAAGGGCATTTTGGAACTTCTTGGTGCCAAATTAGGAGAAATATCAAAATTACCACTTGATTTTTGGGAAGGGTTTTTTTTTAGAACTGATTGTTTTGATACATTTGAAAATTTTGTTTTGCTCTTGAGATCTTCTTATTTCTCATATAGAGCAATTTTTTAGTTACTTTGAAGGAAGAAAAAAAATGTTCTGAAAAATTGATTCAATGTTACTAAAAAATCTGTTTTGTGAAAGTAGAATTATTATTTCAGTGAATGTTTCCACGTAAGATATACCAGTAATACAGATAGGACCTGTGGTTCTAAAGACAGAGTTAAGCCCTAAATAAGAGGAGAAAGAAGCCTTAGTCTTCCTGTCAAACCCCATATAACATAAAAGGCCAAAATAGCATTAAATAACAGTTGTAGGAAGATTTCCTCTCAAAAAGACTAAGCCTCTTTATGGCAGCCTCCTGCGGCTTCCATTTCATCTTCCCTCTGGCCTCCAGCATTCCCCACATATCTCTGAGGCAAGAAAGAAACCAAGAGTGAGAATGCAAGAGAGGGTCACACCAGACTCTAATCTAGCAATTTTGAGCAGTTATGAGGCTCCCAGGAATACTGCAAGACCTGACATCACTATGTGAGCCTTAAATTTAATCTCACTGAAGTCATTAGGGTCTAAATTGATGCCGTGGAAATCAATCTAGTTTTTAGGGACAGCAAGAGGGTTTAGACTGTACAGAACAGGCTTCCATGACCTAATAATTTAACCAAAACATGTTTCTGTATTTTAATTTTTTTTTTTCAAATTAGCCTGTAGAAGACCAATGTCCTAGATCTACTTGGACTTGTTGGGCATTTGGGGCTAATGCTCAGAACTGAGCATTCCCAAATTGATTCTGAGCCTGGGAAACCATTGGAATTGCACCTGAGGAAAAGTAAAGCCCAACATCTGAGCAGGTACTGTTGGACAGGATGGGCATAAGACGGGCATGCAGCTAACCCTGCAATGGTAGCATTCTCCTTTCCCACCACTCTGCCAAATGCACTTATTTGATTATAACAATTCTAATTAAGCCCATCATTATGCAATGGAAATTTCCCAGGACAGACTTCATTGCTAGAAATAGGCTAAATCAACCTTACTGGAAGTGTTCTTTCCCTGTAAACTAGTTATATTGTCCTCTTTCTTGCTTCTGGTGCAAGCTCTAATTTTGGACACGCAAACAGCTTTCTAATTTTCCCCCATCTTCTTTACCCTCTCCAAACAGTTGCATTTTTGAACACTGAAGGACACACATTATTTAAGTATTACGTTTCTCCTATCTGGCCTGCAGCCATGCCCCCTTAAGCGATGAGCTCACTGGATCTCATAAGCCGCTGCAGGGTTAGGCTAGGTCAGCAAGTACTGGAGAGGATCTCCAAGGAGAAGTCGGGTGCTGCAGGAATCGTGGGTGGCAGTTCGGTAGGTGGCACCCTTTCCTTTGGAGTTCACCCCCAAATGCCACTGCCAGGTGCTAGACAGATCCACACATGTGACCCAAGTTCAAGTCACCCCCCAGGTCCATGAGGGGGGTCCGGGAGGGGTCCATGAGCAGAGCAGTGAGTGTCCTCTCTCTTTCTCAGGGTTGACGTTGTGGCTGCTGAGCCCTGTGTGGGCACTACTGGCAGCATGTCCATCATCGAGACATGCCACCATGCAGTCCCTCTGTGGGAAATACACCATGTGGGCTTGGTGATGACCAGGTCCATCACCTGCAACCCCCCTCCTGCCAAACAAAACTCTCGAGGAGCAGGGGAGAAGAAACCCAGGGAAGCTCTCCCTCAAGGACGTTGGGACCTCACAGGAGCTGGGACGCACAAAGCCAAGATTAAACCTGGCCTAAGTAATGAGATCGGACTGCCCAAAATCTTCCCAAAGTGTCAGGTGGCTAAAACTTGCATGGCTTCCAGCCCCCTCTGCAACTCTTTGGTTGTGTTGCTCTTCATCATCTGCAGCTCTGTTTTGTCTTCCCTTGCAAAGGCCTAAAGCATTCTGACTGCTATAGATACTGAGAACGTAAAACAGTGTCCAAAATCCAACTATGAGCATTTTTTTCCGGCAAAAATTAAACTAAAAGGGCTCCCCAACCCAATGGTTTCCCAGGTTTTTTTGCTCCAGAGACCATTCACGCAACAAGAAAAAAATCGCCTTCTGGAGCACTTGGTTCCCATTCCTGAGATCTGTCGGGTATGGTGTAGCTCCCAAAGCATTTAATTCCCCAGACCACCTGGGAGAGCCCCACAAACCACTGGTGGTCCATAGACCGCAGTCTGAGTGCCGCTGTGTTAGGCTACTGGTTAAAGAAAAGGAAATTAAACACAGAAAGCTGTTAAAATGACATTGCATGTGAGTCATGGCTCCCCATTAAGTAATGCTCTTACAGAGCACTTGTCTTGTCCCCCCGGATGAAAGCTCCCCACCTTCTGTCTCTAGTCTCTACCTCTTAGTAATAAATATCATGTTTTATTATTACAGAAATGAAAGAAATGCTAATGCTTTGTCTGAGAAACAATGAAGTGTTAGAAATAGAAATATAATGAGAGGTGTACGACTGAATACAGCACTCATATTTCTGCTACTGACATGCAATGAATTCTTTAAATTTCCATTGAAGCCCGTTTAAATGAAATTTGCCAAAGAATACTTCTTTTTCACATTCTCTCTTTCCAAAGTGCACCCTAGTGCAACCAGACTCTGTCTCTTTGTTCATTTAATATTGGGCTGTAACAAGCTTGCTTCAGTCCTGCCTGCTAACTGGTGGGGTCATGCAGAGAAAGGGTCTAACAGCCACAGGTTTGTGCAGTTTGTCTGATTTTTAAGCCATTTTTTAATGAGCTAATTTTTATGATTTGCAGACTCACTTAGGCTTTAAAAAAATAGATTCAGACCTGGGGAAAGACTTCCATGCGACAGTGGTCCATTACAATTGCAGTCTATTATTATTATTCACCTTTCATCATCAGATTACAAATGTTGTCCCCTCAAACCCCAGATCTGAAGATGCACAACACAGAATACAACCCTACCAACGACAGCAGAAGAAGGCTTTTTTCCTTGGCATCTTCCCACTTTCAGGTGTTGGACATACTGCTAGTTTGCAGGGCTGTTTGCGAAACAGTCGCATCCGTATCCGGATGTCTCAGTTCAGGCCCTGCCTATTGATGTGCATGGAGCAAGCCGAGCTCCGGATTTGCTGATTCCTTCTGGGAAGTAACGGGACCAAGGTCTGGATCTGTCGGACTTGGGACTTGCTCCCCGTGCTAGGGGTGATCTTATGCAACTCGTGGCAAAGGGGAAGGGTCAGAACGATAAATGTCTGCCAGCGGGGATATGAAAAAATCTAAGTGTCAAAAATATGGTTAGTGAGGCACACAGGATTATTGTCAGCCCTTTGAAGTGGTAAAGCCCAAATCTTATATTTTCAGCTCAGCACCTCATCCCTGAGGCTGTTGGTAACCCTCTCTCAATATTGCACTGGAGGTGCGGATAGACAAGGCAGGGCTGCCAAATCCCTCAGTTGCACGAGGCGCACGGAGCTTGGCAGGCTGGCAAGCAGGCTGGCAAGCAGCGGGCTGTGCTATCTCAGCAGTGGGGCGATGATCCCTGCCCTTCCCGCCCCAGGGCTGGGATCTTCGTGGCTGCCTGCCAACACAAAGGCAAGATTTCTAACTTTTGTGCTTCCAGGTATCTTCACGTGAGCTGCTGCTTTTGTGTTATCATTTTGTGAGAGTGTGACTTGGTTAACTTTTATTGTTTAGAAAAGAAAACATGGTTTTAAAGCATTTCCCAGCAAATCAGCTACAATGACATTTCAATGAGACCTGGCAGCATAAAGCTGGAAAGAAAGGCAGGAATGATGTAGGCAGGACTCTCCAGAAAAGCTCCTGTTAGGAATGACTGACACCTGAATGGTCCAGCTGGTATTTGTTGCCCATCTCTCCAGCAAAGGTTACACAGCATCCAGTTCATCTCAGGTTGGAGACCACCAACACAGTTCTTCTGTGGTGTCTGTACAAAGGGCTGAGTCTGGGGAATTTGAGGGAATTTCCGGGAGTGTGTTGGCCACTTCTGAATTCTGGTATTGATGTTCTGAGCTTGGATGGTAGGCCCATGATGTCAGCTGTCAATGATAACGTATTGCATTAACAGTAGTAATAGTAACAGGAATAATTGATGGTAATAATACTAAGGAACAGTATTTTTTTCAACAGAATTCTCAGAATCACGGTTCAGTATGCAGATATAGAAAATTCCACTGTGCCTCCAGGAAAGTGAACAAGATATATCCTAACCTTCCAGCATTAATGCTAGAACATTTTTGATAGTAACAAACACACATTTTCTTTGGTTACTTTTAGCAGATTTTCATATCAGTGTAATGCAAATGAAATGTCAAACTGCTGTTCATTGCCAGACACTTTACTATTTACACTTGGAGAAAAGGTTCAGAAAGTAATTAATCTTGCATTTGTAATTTTTACTTTGATATGCATTTGAAGCATCTTAGTAATGCTGGAGGTAGTAAACAGAAAATTATTAAGAAAGCACTGGAAAACCACTTCTAGAGCTTCTGGAGTAAAGAGTGGAACTTGTGTCTCTGTCAGGTGGGGCAAAGTTAGAGAGAGCCTGGTGGCACAGTTTTTTCCCACAAGCTTGGCTGCTGAATTTGGTTGGCTTCTGAATTTGGTTGGCTTCCATATGAGACATTAACATTAGAGCAGGGGAGGTACCTGAGGGAGGTGATCTGTGAAAGGACAGAGATCTGGCCAGAGCTGCAGAGAATCCACAGAGCATCCTCTCACCGCAACCACTGCCCGGATTGAATCCAAACCTGAGGCTGAACGGACAGGGATGGAGACCCACAGAAGGACCCAAGAACCTTGCACATCTCTCCGTGATCCAGCAATGTGCGCAGAGCAAGAGCAGGAGATGCTCCTGGTTGGAATTTGAAGTCTAGCAACTTTTATGTCCATATGGATCCAGAATTTGGGTAATGGCCAGAACCTGGGGGGAAGCCAAATATGCCAAAACATGGGATATTTGGAGGTCAAGTTCCAGAACAAAAATGTTATGCTAATTGGGGACATTGTAGTGTAAGCAGAAACACTATTAAATAATTCTGGAGTTTGAGAATGGGTTACAAAGTGCATATGGACATAGCCCACAGCAAAAAAATTTGATGGATATTTAGCACTTTCTAAGTTAGTTCCATCATCTCCCCCATCTTAGTACATGAAACTCTTTGGCTAGGGATGGTCTGGATTACTGTGGGAGCTTAACCATAATAAATATGGAATGGTGCAGTATTCCCTTGTTTATTTCATGGAAAACAGGGCATGATAGCACTTACGACTTTCTTGCTTTTTTATATGGCTCTGTTCACTCCATGCACCTGGTGCCTTTTGATGATTCATTTTAATGTGTTCAACACATGCTCGTACACAGACTGAGATCACGATAGAGAAGCTCTGCAGTGTGAGTATCCAGGGATCTATGCCCAATCAGTTGTTGACAGTGACAGAATGACAAATGCTGTCAATATTGTATAATGTGAAAAAAAACTACGGGAAAATTCAGTCCTGGAAAATTCTGAAAAACACAGTTTTTCAAAAGGTTTGTGATATAAGCAAAAAGTCCCCTAAGCACATATTTCCCTTGAAGAATGTAGATGGTTTCAGTACTTAAAGTCAAGCACACGCATATGTTCTGTAGTGATCCAAACCTGTTACCGCTGAATGTGTACGGCTTTATCTCAGTTCCCCGTCTACTATGATAATTTATGTCAGCTTTATGATTTACTGTAGATTTATGACATACACCAGACTGTCATTCTTCATAACTAGATAGCTGAAGTAATCTCCAAAATATTTAGCATCATACCTAGAACGTGCATTGATGGTGCTCAGTAAGTTTTGCTGGAATTTATGTAATTCCTTATACGGGTATGCAGTACGCAGTACTGAAGAGGGATCCAGGGATGGAAAATAATATCTCCCGTTATTCCAAAGTGGTAAAGGATGGCTTTGGAGTGCATTTTCAGTCTTGTTTCTTTACCTTTACAAGCACAGATTACTTTTATTAGATAGGCAGACAGATAGACAGACAGACAGATAGATAGTTATGGCTAAAAGTACCACAACAGAAAAACAATGTTTTTCATTTAAATTGTTTTGCTTTTCAGTCAGCTTGTCTTACTCAAAAGCAACAGAAGACCCTTGACTTCATTTATATTTCAAAGCATAGTCACTCTTTGACATCTGTTTTGGTGGAAGTTTAAACTACTTTGCTGACTTTGTTACTTTATATAAATGTTTAAAGACAATTCAATAAACTGCAATTTCTTTGAGACAGGTACTATCATGTCAGTTTGAGGTAATCATGGCCATGCCTGCTTACAAGTTTCTAATGCCATTTGATAGGTGTCATTGACTTTTATGAAAATCTTTGAGGCACTTCCTTATAGACTGTGTTTGGAATTACTGTACATATCTCTTTCCTGGCCTCTGGCTGAATCTTACAATGTAAATAGGTTCATATGGCTGGCACAGAGAGGGATAAGGTGTGTATTACTAGAGCCAATACTTCAAAGGGGTATGCATGGTTTCAACCAAAATTAAGAACAGGAGAGCCCTGTGTAGACACTTTCCTTTTTTTCTTTCTCTTTTTTTCCTAGTTCCCTCTTTAAATGAAGAATGTCTGGGGTGAAGCTTTCCAAAGAATTATTTTAAATAATTTAAATAAAGTTATTTGTTATCCTACTTGGACTTTTTTTTCTTTTGAAATTGCTGGTATTGAGACATAACAGCTTAGCAAATGAATTAGGGGTGTTAGAACTTCTCAATATATCTATTACTGCATTATGAGCATGTTGAGCCAAGAAAAAGACAAATGCCAGTACTTGTTATTAACAATGAAATAAAATGCTTTAAAAATATGACTACTAGAAAAAAAATGTCAACTGTACGAATACTTTTAAAAACACTGAAAAGCTGTATACAGCAAAACACCAAACCTGTCATATGTAACTATGCTACTGGCGCAACCTATATTCATTAATACCTTATTCCCATTTAGAAGTAAGAACTGTAACTGAATTCATGACATGAAGAAGTTCATGTAACATATAATATGACTTTATACACTCTTAATGTCATTAGAAGAGTGAAAAGAAATATTCTGTTACTTCATTTCAGGCTGGAAATGAAAACTATGCAACAGCAAATATTTTTTAAAATGCTTTCACTGCAGCTAAGGAGACACAACTGTTTGAAATGAATTGTACTTGATCTCATTAACACTGAATTTGGTCTGTAAGCACCAGTATAATGGATGTGCCCCAAATGCTATTACAGTTATTTTGTACTGCAATCATAAATAACATCTTTTGCTTGGGCAAGGCAAGAAAAAATTTATCTTCAGTTAGAGTGGATAGACCTCAAGGCCAGGCTAGAGGAAAGTACCATACTGTCACACAGAAATGACAGGAATTACAAAATATTTAAAACTTTCTTCTGTAGTTCACACTAAATTATTTGATGCTAGATGTGTATGCATCTGTGTTTTGGCCAAAGCTGTCCACTTAATAGCTTTTTCCTTCTTTTCCTTCCTCTAGCGTGTATTTTGGGTACTACTTCTGGGGTTATTATCACAACGTCAACTTACATTTTAAAGGAAAAAAGGAAGGTTTTTAATTCTGAAGCCCCAGTGGTTATGGCGAAAAAGCCCAGATATAACCAGTTTAAGAGTATGTGTTCAGATGGATAACAGCAGCCCTACAACAGCTTTTGTCCTGTATACAGGCAGGATGTGGGCAATCCTAATCCCCTGCATGAATGGCGGCATTTTACAGCAAGTTTTTCCGGAACCACTCAATTTCAGCTACACCACCACAGCAGATGAAGAATGCACACTATCATCCAGACAGTAACACCTCTTGTCTAAGTGCAATTTGTTGGACACAAATATTGCAACACTATTTTTATCTCACCGATAGTACATGCTCTCATTCCTACTACATGTAACAAAACAAAAAAGCACAAAACTGTTTTCCTTAACAGAATTATGTGCGAGACATGAAACCAAGTGAATAATTATGAAGTGACAAGAAAAATAATGATGTTATGCTTATATTTACAGAAGATGAAAATACCATCTGCAAATTGTGCATCATGCGGCATCTGATAGCTTTGGTTTTTTCTCTGAATACTAAGAAAAAATGGTTACACCAGCTGAAAGCAAATACTGCTTTAATCTTCTGTATCTGTGGAAGAGAAATAATCTTCGGTTGCATCCTGTAGGTATGATCTATAGCCTATTGAAGTCTATAGAAATCATTATACCATTTCAGTGAAGAGCTGGATCAGGCCCAACAGTAGGTACTTCATAAGAGCAGTAAAGGTGGGATTTGATAGTGCGTTTAAGTCAGAAAGTCATGAGGACCTGACTTACAGCATAGTAAAGAAACATAAGTAAGGAATGTCTGTCAAGACAAATTGGAAAGATGCTATTGATGCAAACATTGGGCAACATAATACATCTGAAAAAGTAGTGTGTGGGACCACTCACACTAAAAGCAGATGCTGAACTTAAGTCTGAGTATCTTTGAATCATTATAAATTGTTTTTTAAAAGAAAGCTAAGAATTAGAGTATTTGAAAAAGTAAAATGTATCCATACTTTTTTTCTGTCAGAGACACTAAATTTAAAATACTGTAAATCACTGTGTTGCCATCTAAGAAAACACTAGGGACCCTCAAAATTTGCTACATTAGATTCTGTTCCAGGAAGTTATATGAAAATTTTACTTGCAATACAGACAACTCCGAAATGAAGAAGGCCCAGAATTATTAACGTTATCGTGTTTTCTATCTCTTAGAGTTCTAATTACACCATAGATTTGTTTAATTAAATTTTGACCTTTTAACTGTGTGCATCAGAGTGTTCCCATTAGCTCTCAACACTCTTGACTACGTTCTTTTGTTAGTCAGTAACAAAGCAGTTTACTGCTATTTTGAGTTAAACCTTGAATTGTATTTTTTTTCCCCGAGTTGAGTTTTGCTCTTGACGATGCTGTATATTTTTCTCCTCCACCACAAGCCCCATATTTTCTTCATGTTGTGCTGGGAGAAGAATGACTTTCTTTCTTCCAACAACCTAAAATTCTTTATGTAATTTGTGTCCAGCTACCTGCACAGATATAGGATTGCATCCCGGGTGGCTTAAATCTGAAAGTCCTGAACAGCTGGAGTAGCTTCTTGGTGGGCTGGGAGTGCTAGACTTTCATAGTCCAGAACTGAATTTTTGGTGAGCCATCGCGTGCCCTTTGAAGAGGTCTCTCCCCAAACGAGTATGCATCCTTCTCAATTTAACGCACCAAGATCAGCATCAGACTTGTCTGATATTTAACAGTTTCTACTACTTAATTTAGTTACTTTAATTTACTTTAGTCTTAATTAAGAACATCACTAACCACTTGCACTCAAACCACTGCAAAACCTTGACATGAATGAACTGTCCTCACCCAAATCCAGCCTCCTCTTCTGGGCAGCCAGGAGCGAGCTGGAAATGGACCAGCCCCAGGCGCCCTCCCTCTGCACAGGTCTCACTGGTGCCGGTCACTGCCCTGACCTCTGTGGTTCTGTGAAGCAGTCCCAGCTGCAGATCGGTTTTTGTCATTTTTCCATAGCCTGTGGACCTCCCCCCATTACCACAAACACTGCAGCCCCCCACTGCAGCCTTCCTGAAGTCCCCAGTGAGTTGCATGCATCGCCTCTGATCTCAGTGTGAATGCTCTGACTTAAAAGATAAATCCTGTCAGGAATCACCTTGGAGGGATTACTCCATGTTTATCATCCTTACTCTTACAAGAGCACTGGACCATTTTAGCCAGACAGATTGGAGAGAGAGAGAGAGATGGTTCACAAATTTTTTAATTGAAAGTAACAAATTAGGAGTGGAAAAGACTCAGTATAGACCTGGGAGAAGATTCCCAACTTGTTCAGTATGCTTCAATATAACAAACAGAGCAAGCAAATGTATAATCCAATAGGCAGGTATTCAGCATTCACTTCTTACTGTTGGCTCTCACGGACATATTACTGATTTTTCTGTCACACGTTTTTGTTTTCCAGGATATAGCATCCAAGAAAAAATGACCTGTTAAGTGACTATGTAGCTAAAATACCCATTTTCACATTCATTAATTAACACGAGAGTGTGGTCATTTGGCCAGCTCCCTTTATAAGGTTTCTACAAATGTGCAGCACAATATTGTATTAGATTGGATTAGCTTCTTTTCTCCTCATACTTGAAGAAGTGTGTAATAAGAACTATATATAGGAATACTTTACTGTATGTAACTAGCTAAAAGTAGCAGAATTCCCACCCTAGTTAGAGCAAGCCAATTATTGCAGCATTAGCTTTGGCACAATAAAGACGACATGTAAGAGCTTTTTCTGAAAAAAACATTCTTTGACAAGCATTTCTTGTAACTTCAAGAGTTGTTTCCATCATGCTTCTGCGTAATAGATAAAATGTCCCTGGACTTTGTTCCTAGACCCATACCATTTAACCTTTGCATTCAGGAATGCAGAGATTTTTCTTATATTTCAAGTGACTGGGTATCTTATGTCACAATTACAGAGGTGCGGGTTGACATATGTATTTCAGCTCACTGCCCACAGGGTATTGCTGATGTCAAGAGGAAAAGGCAGGTGTTTTGCACTCTTATGGAAACTGCTCTTAGTAGATTGGTCCCACTACAAATGTTCTTCAATGTCTGTTTTGTTAATACTGAGGATTCAGTACCGAGCAGAATTTGAAGGTTTGTGTTGTCTGCACACATGAGAGAGATCCCAGGCAACGTAATTTGGTCTTCAAGTTTTCTCTGATAAGTTTCTTGGCTTATACTTCTTTACAAAAATAAATAAACAAACATCAGTTTGCCTTCCAGTCCTTTCTAGGTCTCTGTTTTGCACACATGTTCATCTCTCTAATTGCCACCTCAGGGTGCAACTTGCATTTTTATTGTGGAGGCCAGAAAAATATGTGTACGTAATAATTCCCACCCCCAGCCTACGTGAACTGCAATGAAATACAAGAAGTCTGTATCATACAGATCTGTTCAACTTTGATTTGAGAAGCTATGTCAGTGATTCAGTGCTGAACTGATGTCTTATAGCACTCATACAATTGCATGCTGGAGGCACCGTATCTCATCTGGACAAGATGCAACACAAAGGTCTGATCTACTTTGAAGTCATTAAAGATCAGTCTTTGAAAGAGAATCAAATGTTGGGCATTAAGCCTAATGTCTCGGTTAACTTGTAACTCTGGAACTTCCAGAGGCACACACACACATATAAACACTTCTAGACTTCACATTTAAATGCTTCTTTAAAAACACATGGAACATCATAAGTGCTAAATATGATGGTTATTATGATTAATAACAAAATCTGATATTCTTCCGATTAAAAGTTTATACAGAAAGGTAAAATTTTCCATTTTTTCTTTCATAGTACTTGGGAGCCAAAGGGGACCGTTAGATCATCTAGATTCATCTCCTGTATGTCACAGGCCATTAAATTTTCCTCAGTTACCTTTGTATTAAGCCCAATAACTTGTGTCTGAGTAAATCACAACTTGTATATGGCTCCAGCTGCTGGTCCTCAGTCCTCCATGACCCCACATTTCCTACAGAAGTCTTCTTGCTGCCTGTAAGTTGCTCTCCACAGTTATTATTCTGTAGAAGAGAAACGTTGGCTCTTAGACCAAACCCAGAGCTGGTACTGGTTGCCCACTCCATTATTTTTATTTGAGTTTGTCTCTTTCACACATTCTGGTCCTATGTCCAGGTCTTTAACTCATGACAAACATAGGCATTTGCCATAATCTTTAGATCACAGTGTGCTTCAAGATAATTTTACAGTGACCTCCTTTTCTCTGACCTCTTCTCTGGCCTATTCATTGAATATTTGTCTTTGTGACTTTGAGATGTGTAGGGCAGCTTAGGCAGTAGACACTCGTGTGCTTCATGTCTGTGAAAACAAACCCTTGGTAATTAGTGGTTTGGTATTGAGCTGCTAATCCAGTGAAATCCATATTGCAGCATTTGTTAGGATTCTGCCAACAGTGTTTGGGTTACTGAACCAATGGACTTGCTGCCCACTGCAAGGCATGGAGAGAGGATGGGTGACCCTTGTGTTGCATCATGCTCACTTCTGCTTTCCATTTCCTGTTGCATGAGTTCCTCTTTGCCATGTACGCCCATTACTTTATTATCTTAGAAGGGACAGCATAATGAAAAACTTCCTCTCCTGGAATCATTAAAAGATACCCCTACAGATATGCCAAAGATTGATGACCTGGCTGGATCTGCTGTTGATGGTTGCAGCAGCTTGTGTATGTATCTGTCAAAGAGCCACCACAAAAATAGTGAGTGTTTCCCTTTCTTTCCATATCAGTCAACTAGTTAATGAGATCTACATGTGTAAAGAACCCTGAAGCCACACTGCAAAATCAATATAAAGCAAACACAATTTAGAAAGCTAAATGAAATACTCAGGGTCTGATTTTAGCGTTTAAGGGAATGATAGGTCAAATTCAATTATCTGCTTTCCAGATGATAATTTCCATTTTACTAAATATGTCTCTATTAAGGCTGGCAAAAATTCCTCTGTTAGTGGGTAAGGGAGGGAAGAGAGGAAGGCAAGAGTAGCAGGGAGGTATGACCTTATTTTACCTTTTCTGACAAAAGCAGCTAATATTGCTAGATTGGAGAGAGGATCCCGCAGGCCACCAAAGGCTTTTTCCTGAGATGAGATGCAGCTTTTCTCTTTCTGAACAACTCTTACTTTTGATTTTATTATCTTAACAAAGCCCTCAGTGCTCATAGTTACTTCAGAAATGGAGAAACTTCATGTTCATTGTGGTACAAAGAGTTAGCATGAGGTCACCTGCTTCTTCTAAATAAGAAGCTATGCTGAAGAGCAGCTGTAAGAAGAGTAACTGTGAAGAGGTGGCCCATATCACTGGTGCTACATCTGTGTGTAAGGCAGGGGGGCAATCACACCAGCACAGCATAGCCTAGCAAAGTCAGATTTTTGCCTGCATAAAGTAATAGACCATGCTAAAGCCATGTAGGATCACTCTGACGACTTGGTCCTAGTTTGGGTTAAATTGCTGTTCCTCCCATTTGTGTGCTTCACTAGCACACCACCAGCTCATATATTGTTCACAAAATAACTGCATCAGATGTAGGTTTTAAGTAATTGATTTGCAGATGCTGCTTGTGGAAAGACAAAAGCTCTGTGAAAAGATGGGGATGCTATATATTTGGTATCCACACAGTAGTTGCCAGTGATGCCTCACCTCCTTTTCCTCTTCTTCTTTTGAAGGCACAGGGGTGATTTTGAGTTGTCACCACTCATCAACTTTTCATGGCAATGAGAAGACAAAGGGATCCAATGTCAGGTGCAAAATGTCAAAATGTTAGCTTGATGCCTGTGCTAAAATGGTCACTTATGAAATCACAACCATCCAATCTCTTAAATTGCTGCGGACTCCAGCAGACATATGTGCTTGATGGTTATTTCAGAAGATTTTGCCATTACTAGAAGGAGGCAGTTGTTTTAAACGAATCCACAGATGATAGTTCATAGAGCTGTGACAATTTAAAGAACTCTATAATTACATTACAATTTATACAGCCATGGAATTACTGGAAACATATTTATACCACCTGTTTCAATGCAGGCAGCCACAATTTTTTATTCCCAACAGCACTATTAGTTCCTCTCATCATATTACCTGGTCAGAATACTCAGGGTATCATTGCTGAACAAAGCAATACATGGGATTGATCATTTGAATTTAAAAGGCAATTTATTGTGTTGTCTTTCTCCAATTACTGCCAAGATTCCTTTACATTAAAAAAAAAAGAAAAGAAAAGAAAAGATTTGCTCCGTTCATTTTGGCACTTCTACCCCTGAGTGCCAGCCAGCATCAGTATCTGGCAGGGTTGCTCCTGAACCACCCTCCAAAATAAATATAACAGATGTCAGTCAGCTGTTTTTCTACCTATATCCAACCATTCACCAGAAACACGTTTTTATTTTAGGCCCATCCTAATAATCTAATGAGTTTGTCCAGAAAGTTAGGTGTCCTATCCCCTAAATAGGGGAATCATGAAATATTTGCCTTCAACATCTAATTTGGTAAATCTGACTCTGTATCTGAGCTCCCTGTATTCTGGCCAAGCCTAGCCAGTCCCTTCCTTCTCATGTTGAAGCACTGAGCCCTCTAAACCCCATTTAAGTGATTAAATTCCAGCATTTGCCGTATCAGACCCATCATTCTCCAAAAGCACTTGTAGGCCCTGCATGGCAGCACTGGCCTTACCCTTGCAGAGCTCAGCGGGGTCTGATGGTGTCAGCCCATGGGGTTACCCCACCACTACGTGCAGCAGAGCAGCCTCCTCCCCGGGGTTTACAGTGAGCAACCTCCAGTGAAGGTGAGCAGTGTGGTCTCTCACAAAGGTCTCTTTGGCTACTATTCAAAACAACGTATTAATCTGCTCATGTTGCTGCTTGCTTACAGTGATCAAAAGGTTAATTCATACACATAAAGGCACCAGAGATGAAAATAAGAGATCCTAATGAATTATACTTATGGATTGCTCTATGTGGTTCATATATACACCAAATGGAGTTTTTGCCTGGTATGTGGAGCTATTGCTGCATGCTTTTTTGCAACAAGTAGGCTTGATCACTGCAGTTCAACTTGCTGCTATCACAAGTTTCTCACTGTGCAAATGTAGCTGATTCAGCACTACGCAGCCAGACCTCCGCCATTTTTGAACAGATGTACGATGATCAGCTTTTCCCAGCCACTGCATACTTTGCATACTTTCTTATCTTTACATGCTGCATTGTGTACCAACGAACTATTATATGCTAATGTCCCACATCGTTCATATAGAGATATACAACAGCCCTTGTTGTTCAAGCAGGTTACACAACATTTCAATGTTACATTCTTCAGTTTCTTAATATAGTTTTCTACTGCATCTTTTGCACCGAGGGGGATAGTATTTCCATGGCAAGTTCTACTCTATTTATTATCCAGGATTGCTGAGACACACAGTCCTCAGAAACATTTGGGCCAGGGCCACCTTATTGTACCCTCTGCGAGAGTCACTTCTTGACCCACAGCAGCTCCGTTTACACTCGTGCCTGGGAGCCTTCCAGGCACTAAAGCCTTTGCCTCCAGAACAGGTCAGCTGCATGAAGATTGCCTATTGGAAACAGTCCCTGGATCACTGGACTCCCAAAATGTGCCTAGGAATTGCTCAGGAGAGAGCGAGGTGGATAGGCCAAGTTCATGCCCGGGACCGCTGGTGTCTGGGAATATTTTGAAGCTTGCACAGATTTACCAGCCTAGGCACAGCCTGGGCCTGGCTGCAACACTGCTCCTGAAGCGACTTGCTCTTGCCATGTAGATCACCTGTAGTTTGATCTGATGCCTGTAAAAGTCAATGGTTAGATGTTTATTGACTACAATAAACTTTGGCCCAAACACACGTTTCGCTGGGATCTCAGATGTCTCTGATCTGCAGTGCGCGCAGGCTAGCAAATGTCAAAAAATGGCATTTGCTCCCGACAGAAATCATTGAAAGAGAAAGCCCCTGCAATGTATGCTATTTACTCATCTACATATTTGATATGCCAGCACAGTGTAGTAGTTAAACATTCAAAGGAAACATGTTTGTGACATAACTTGTTTTAGTACAATTTTGCTTTTACTACAGTGACTTCATTCTGCAATTTACAGGTATAAGTCAAAAAGATGAGTTTTCAAAATGTAGCCCTAGAGTTTTATATTTTATTGTTGCTATATTTGAAATGCCAAATCAAAATTATCATGTTTAATTTACTTTATTCTCAGTGGTTTTGCTTAGATTTATGAATTACCTTGGATTAATTGCTATATAGCATTCTGGTTTTATAGTGTAATTGGGTGTGTCTAAGTGCATTCCATTTTATGACTTGCTTTAGGGTATATTTTGGATGAACTGTATAATATAAAATACATTTGGTGTTATGTTTTATATAATGCCAGAGAAAGCACAAAAAGTGCATTTAAGTTGCTAGGTTTATAGGTTCCATGTCTGGAAAACTCTGGAGGACAAATCCGCTTATTTTCAGTTTTTCTCAAATTGTTCTGAGTCTTTTCCATATCAATTTTTCACAATAACCTTTGAATTATTGAACCTTTGTATCAATAATTATTTTCAGTCAGAATAAAATAAATAGTCCACCCTGAATGATAGTATAAATACCGGTATCACACTTTCTAACACTCCCATTGAAAAAGCCAAATCAGAGCAAGATCTAACAAAAGCAAAATAAGACTTCGGAAGGTTAGAAACTTGCATCTTCTTTTTATCATCTTTTTGACTCCCTGGCCTGCTTTTGTTGCCATTACAGCTTCTATGTTTTAATACAATTGTGGACCTGTAGTCAAAATGCTACTCCAATGAACCTCCACTCTCCTGCACAATCCACAGGTGACTGACACCCTGTTAGACCTTTCTCCTTTCTGGTCTTTGGAGAGATCAGAGTGAAATACTTTGCATTACCTGGCACACTGCAATTGTTAACTTCTGGAATTTCTGATTAGTAAAGTCCAAACTATAAGGCAGAGGCTTCTGTACGGATCACCATGAACTGCTATTGACTGTGTTTAGTACTTTTGATGTGCTCACCCCAAAACTACACATCCTTGTCAACCTTATGCCATGTTCCCTGACTCCTTTTGAGCCTTTTAAGTTCATGAGGCACCTACCCTCTTTTGCTGCATTTGTATTGATGTGTCTCTGCCTTCCTCTATTCTGCACAGACAGAAAGAGAAGTAGCTTCGTGCTGTCAGAGTGAAGACAACTGAACCAAAAAGACCTCTGAAGGTTAGAAACTTGCATCTTCTTTTTATCCTTCTTTTGGGTCCCTGGCCTGCCTTTGTTGCCATTACAGCTTCTATGTTTCAATAAAATTGTAGACCTGTAGTCAAAATGCTATTCCAATGAATCCCTTCGCAGGCATGTAACCAAAAAGCTACTTCCTTAGAGCTGCTGAGCCCTCTCATCTGCCCATTTCAAATGGGCTGGTAAACGGTGGGTTTCCTTCCAACATAACGTTGGACATTCATACTGGAATATAACAACCGCTGTCTGGGAAGTCAGAAAGCAATTTAGAGAAACCAAATTACTAGGTAAGAAGAATACCATTCACGAATCCCTGACAAACAGACTTAAAACTGAAAAGACAAATGAGTCAATAATGTTGTGTTAAATGAAAACTGGAATGTACTGAACTGTTTGAGCTACTGTACCAACACAGAACAGAAGTTTTCCATACAAATGTCACAAGATTGGCTTCAGCATCAGAAGTCTGACTAATGAATTACTAATGTGACATAACAGTGGTTGATACCTTGTCTCATAATAAAGTATTAGAGAAGTATTCATTTCTCAGAATTGATTCAAAGTATGAAGTATGAATCACTCTAACAAAGAGATAAGATCCAAAATTTTATTAATTAAAGAACATGTGAAACAACTCAAGGTATATTTTGTAGGCCAAAGGTAAAGCTAGCTAATCATAGAATCATAGAATCATAG
>NW_009217054.1:0-30445 GCF_000690835.1 Fulmarus glacialis | reverse complement strand
GGGGGGCACCCCGAAAAGCCTCGGTGGGTGTAGCCTGCCGGGGTGCGGGCGGCTGTTGGGCCCCGCAGCCAGGCCGGGCCCCTGCGAGGTTCTGCGGAGCAGGAGGGGCTCTCCTGGCCCTCGCAGGCCCAGCGTGGGACGGGGCAGCGAGTTGTTCCTGCCCAAATCCGCGTTATTAAAGCCTTCCTTCATGCTAACGCCACAGGGAGGATGCGCCTGGTCCCAACCCGTGCCCTGCCCTCCCACCTGGCCCTCACACCCTGCCTGGTCCCCCCGATGCTGTGCTGTCGGAGGGGCAGAGCTGCTGCTTGTGGGGCACCCACGTTTGCAGGGTGAAATCCAGCAGCAACTGAGGTAAATCCAAAAAAAAGCCAAGGGATGTGGCAGAAGGGTAAGGTAAGCTGGCTTAATGGGAAACATCAGCCAAGCAGCAGCAGCTGTGGGCTCCAAGTGCCTCTTTTCCTTGGCCTTGGGGGAGAGATGCAACTGCTTATTGGGGTCTTTAATCCTATGAACAACTCTAGAAAGTGTATAGAGGTCAGTCCAGGCAAATTGCACAGTCAGTGGTAGGGTTTTTTGGACAAGCCAGGGGTTAACCGAGTGTTGGATCCTTTGGCCCAAATTGCCTAAGCACTTACCTCAGGAGTGACCCTTTCCACACAAGCAATTACTAGGCAATTACAAAACAGCTGGAACACAGGCCTGGAGCATTCCAAGGAATAGTGGTCATCAGGGAATAATACACAGCCCCAGCTAACTGAAGTGGATTATTTCAGGGTGAATCTGCTTTTGTTTTGTTTCTTGTCTGAGTTGCCTTGTCTGTCCTTTTCCCCTCTATCCTTCCTCTGGTTTTCTTTGAGGAAGGATGCATGTGACATGGAGCTCTTCCATGGAAGCAGAGTGGTTACCAGCCTTTTCCTTGGTAGTTTGATCTCTCTGTCCTTTGCCAGTCCTTGGCTCCACCTGAAATCTCTCCCAGCTCTTCCGTCAGTCTGAGTGCACACTGTCATCTCTGCTGAGCAGCCTTACTTAACTTGACAACCCTATTTTAGGGCCTTATTTGATGAACGCTTCTCATGGTAGTGGGTTAGGTAGATGCTCCTTCTTTTGGTAGTCTTCTTGCTGTGCTCTCAGTTGCAGTAATGGGATCACTCTGGAGCAGTTTTTCAGCCACCTAACCGCTGATGGGGATCGGTCCATCTCTCCCAACTCTGTGACTGCACAAGCAGTTGGAGTAGCACAGCTAAAAGGCAGTTGACTCAGCAGTAGGGCTGCCATGGGAGGCAATGTCTGCTGAGGTGTGTTCTTGTGCCCCAGCTCTGCAATTCTTTTCCCTGTGGGAGCTCTCACAGTAATATTTTGCTTTGGTTAATGGAGCATATTGGATAACATATCTGAACTAATAAAGCAGCTTATGTATTTGCTTGCTTTTTCTTTAAGGCTTACTGTTTCTTGCTCAAGAGGTTTTTAACTTCATTAATGCTCTCAGCATTCTCTGCATCCTCTCTAACTGACAGTTTGCCTCTTGCTGGGCTTTACAACTCGTTAGCTGATTTTTATTTTTCATTCCTTCATCCCTGCTGTTGGTAGCTGCCATACTTGGTCTTGAAGCTTACAACTACACTGCTGTCCCTTAATTGTCTTCCCTTCACTTATGTGAGGTTGCTCATCTACAATTATTATATCCTGTTCTGCTTATTTTGCTTGAAATACTCTGTTAAGGTAGAAAAATGCACACACACAAGAATTCTTAAACTTCAGGATACAGTAATTTCACCCTTCTGATCAGATCACACATTTTGGTGTCCACAAAACCTTACAGATGCAGCAATTCTGTGATGGATGCAGGACATCAATTAGAAATAAGCTTCCCCCATGGACAGATTTCTGCATGATTGTACTTGATGGTATTTCTTGAAAACTACTCTGGAGGATCTGTCCCTGACCTTTGTTGGATGTGATGCTGGACTAGTTGTGCCTCTGATCTTCTTCAGGGTGGCGATTTCTAAAGCACTGCTATTCCACCTCTACAAGCTCCTGTCCTAATTTGTGATACAAAATCAGGACACATAACTTTTATTTGTGATGCTGTGCCTTACCTGCCCTCTTCTTCTTGCTGTGCATTTTCCTGCTCCCCATCACTTTATATTCTGAGAGTGCTTCTGTTGTTTGACACTCCCAAACTCTGTTCTTTGCTGTCTCCCAGCGCCGTTGTTCTCTGCAAAAGGACTGTCTGAAGGGAGCAACTGTTCAGAGGCAGTGTAGTGTGATGGAGCATGAGGTTTCGGACACATTGTTGAATGGGGAGGTGCAGGTATACTAACTGAGCAACATTGCCTTACCTCCAAATGGGATTTTCAGCCTTAAGCTGAGCACCCGAGGCAAATGGTATAGAGGGAGGTGTGAATAACCAAGAATGATATCCTAAAAGAGATCTTGCTTAGAAGGAGTTGCTTAGGCAGGGCTGGCAGAAATGCTGAGGAGAGCAGTGCAGCTTTAGCCCTTTGCTACTCGTGGAGTAGGCACTTGGCTGTGGATTGCCAAAAGGTGCCTGTCTTGGTCTGAGGGTTTACTCCCTTGACCTTCTTCTGGGAGATGGGGCTTTGTGTTGGCTGTAAGAGGGTCCAGAGGTGGCTCTGCCTTCTCCCCTTTTGCCTCTTCTTTTATGAGCTAGAGCATTCAGTTGTGGGAAATCCAGTTTTCGTTCCCTCCTCTGTCTTGAGTATTTAGGTATTAAGTATTAGCAGTAGGAAGGACAGCTGAAGGACCAGTCTCCCTTTGCTCAGGATGAATGCCATACACATTGGGCAGTGTTCCTTATTGTTTGCACTTGCCACAGGGAGGATGCTGGTTGCTGATGGTCTGGTTGACTTTCAGCACTGTACACAAATACACACTTAAAGCTTATGGGCATTTTTCTTTAATTCTTTGAGATGTGAAAAAGTCTAATCAGTTGGGAGAAGCTTCTCTTCTCTGTAGCCTAAATCCTGAGGACACACAATTGCATTTCAAGAAACTTACCAAGCAGCCAGCACTGAGATGAATTAATTTTTTTTTAAGTAGGCCAGAGTCTTGGCTTGTGCAAACTCATGATAACAGACAGCACCATTTTGTGTAGGTGAGGCATGGCCTGAACGCAGAGGGAAGAAAGAGGACCTCCTTGTTGTCAATGTGGCTCTGGCTTTCCAACTTCTGGCAAATTTTTTTGCTGTATCTACTCAGTTTGCCTGCCTGTAGAGCAGAGATAATATTTTTCAGTTCCTGGGGGAAGATCACATGTGTGAAGGACTTTGAAGATAAAAAGCACTCTATACTAGCTATTACCGTTAGCTTTACATAAAACCAGTTATCTAACTCTTTTATGCTGTGTATCTGAGCGATTCACGCATATCTAATAATAAAGAACTCAGAAATAGCAGTGTGTTGCCAATGTAGGGAGAGTGGAGCTGTGAGAATATGCCTCACTCCTGTTTTTAGCCAACAGGCAGGAGAAGGTATTGCTAATTCTTGCACTTTTTTTTTTGGTTTTTTTTCTTCAAGCTTCAGCTGCTGGAGTCATGTGGAAGACTTGGGCAGAGGGAAAATGTCATCTTTCACAGGATTTAGTGACACTAATTGCTGAGTTGAATACTGGTGCTTAAAATTTAATTAGTAGTAGTGTCTTAGCATACTATAGGAGTCTCGTTTTACTGATTAGATGCCATATTGTTTTGATTTATGTGAAGGAGTGTTTCCAGGCAAACTTGCTGTATTTTGCTGTGTTTAGTAATGTGCATATTGGGAAGGTAAACATAGCTCAACTTTCTCTTGAGATAATTTGCCTATAGCAGAGAATTTTTACACTTCCAATTGACCAACTACTGCCCAAACCTATACTGGAACTATCTTATGTTACCATAAGATAATGTAATTGTGGTTCTCTAATCCTTTCAGGTCTATTTATAAATGAGGTAGGGTTTGTACAGAGACATTATGCTCTTATTAGCCAACTGATATAGCTGGAGGAAGAATCAAACTTTCAGATAGTTTGTGTTCCTGAAAGATTCTCTATTTTTTGTTGTGATTTTTTGGGGTTTTTTTTCTGTTTGTTTGCTTGTTTGTTTTTTGGTTTTTGGTGGTGGTTGGTTTTTTTTTTCCTTTGACAGTATTAGGTGATCTGATAAAAGTTACTACCTCTCACAGACAAAATAACAAAAGCCTCTGAGGTAGCACAAGTCAAGGGCAGAAGTCACCAGCCCTTAAAAAGTATAGATCAAAGAAATGCTGTATGGGCATATTGGGAAGACATCTGTAACCATATCTTTTTTGTCTATGAGGTGTTTAAGACCTAGCTGATAAGGTTAATACAATGCTGCTTTTCTGGCTCGGAGCAGGAGCTCAGAAGTGGTAAGACTGTAAAAATGAGAAACCCATCAAAAGAGGTTACTCACTTGGGCTGTCTTCTGGTGGCTGCCCGGGCAAGGGCATTGCCCTCGCTGTGGGCCCTGAGGGCCATCAGGGAGGTGCTGGGTGGGTACCCTGTGCCCTTTATAGGTCATGATGTCTCACTGTCAAAGTAAGAGAGCATTGAAAGCTCCTTGGAAACTATGTATACTTCTTCACTGATGCGGAGCTTTCCTTTGGCTGTTTTGCAGCTGAGGCAGCTTTTTGGGAGTGCTGTGCCTGCTTTCCCTCCAAAGTTTTACCTGGCAATGACCAAGTCAATGGCAGATGAGAGACGGTCTCAGCTAGAGCAGTACCTTCAGAATGGTAAGCTTGGCTATAACAACTTGATCAGCTTTCATACATAGGGCTTAAACCTTTGAGGATGTGTCTACGATTGTGACTGCAGCTCCTATACTGAGCTAAGTAAGGGTGTATCTAAAAGTCTGGGGCTAAGCGTTGCAGCCCTGTCCTGTCTGTTGGTTCACTGGCTTTAGAACAGCAGCATATCATATTTCTCTTACTTCTGAAGCGGCTGCCTTTCTGCAGCTTTCCCAAAATGTAAGGGTGCAGTTTCACACTAAACTGAAGCCAACTTGGCCTTCTGGTGAAAGCCTGTAGTCTGGCCGTTCTCTGTTCTTCCAGATCAATGAGCTGAGCCATCCATCCCTGCTGCTTCACAACTGCCAGAGCTGTCATGGGGCCGGGTGTGAGAACTCATGGTTGATGGGTAAAAGAGGGAGGCAAAAAAGACAGGCACTCGGACTGGTAGAAGTGTAATACGGAACTGAGCTCTACATAGAACTCTTCCCTTCAAGGGTTTCCAGGCAGATTTGTGAGAATTATAACAAGAGTTTGTAGAAAAATTAAATCTCAGGCACAATGTGTTATGTTATAAACCAGGTCTGCAGGATCCCTAGAATGTGTCTCCTGAGTTTCATGTAAGCCAAGAAATAAAAAAAAAAACACAACCATTTCAGCTAACTAAAAAGAAGGATGTGTGAGGGGATGAGCTTAAAGAGGTTTTGTAGCCTCTGGCCTCAGATACTTTGTGCCAAGACTTACAAAACAGAAACCCAAGATTAGTCTTTAAAATCTTACTTAGTGATTATTTCATCTTTTTCACTTGAGTATTCAACAGTTCCTTTTAGAGTTACTGGCCATGGGTGACCACGGCGTTACGTTGCCAAGAACCTTACTGTAGTCTTGCTTTGGGAGAATAGCAACACTACATGTATTTTGCACTGTTCATAGCTTCAGTGATTTAACAACAGGCTAGTAAAGGTAGCTGTGCAGAAACCAAAGGATGAGTAAAGTAGCACTGACTGTTTAACCAATAGTCAGATTGTATACATCTTGTCTTTAGATACTAGCTGTGTTTTTCATCTTTTGGCTAAGTTTGGTTTCCTCCCTCCCCGTTTTCCTCTTGTTTTTCAGTTACTTTGGATTCAAATATTACCAACAGTGATGTCTTCATAAGTTTTTTCCGAAAGCTACAACAGGTAAGTTTTGAATTTTTTAGCCAAATAGTTTGTTATATGAAAGAGTCGAAATATTATCCTACCTTCTGAGTTCAAGGCTTCCTTTGCTATCTTCCTTTCCTTGTGTTCTTAGCGTATTGGTCTGTCTTGTAAAGCAGCGAGTTCCAATGACAGAGTGTTCTCTGTGAAACCTGGGTGGCAATAATCATAGTATTGCTATTGTTTTGTCCATGTACAAACTTGTTTCTCACATGGAAAGAACTATTTGCTTTGTTTTTATATCCTGTGGCATATCTGATGAATCTTTTGCCTCTAAACAGTTCCCAGAAGAGTCTTTGTGAGAACTCAATAGAAGGATTACACACATTCTTGGATTTTGCAACTGTAAATGCTTTTTGGTAGTGTCAGTGCTTTGGGCTGATAAGTGTATTGATGACTGCTGTGAAAATGTCATGTTCTCTTATCTTGCAACTGTAGTGATGGGCAGAATCTGGCATGTATTTGAGTTGTTGCAAACCTAGATGACTTTTGAAATCATTTTTAATGTGGTCCATGACATGTGTGATCTTTCTTTGGCAGACTTGGAGCCTGGATAGCTCTTGCTTGTGTCTGACTACTGCAAGGTGCCATATGTCCCTTTTCTTCCCTTACCTCCTTTCCAGCTGTTGTGGTTCTTATGAGGATAGTAGTGTTTTGGAGCAGGTGGGTGCAGTATGACTCCAAAAGCATTTTCACAGAGGGGATGCTGCTTTAGTTTTCTGGGAAGTGCTTGGCATGCTGCTGGTGCTGCTGTAACCTCACTTGCAGTGAGTTGTTCTGGAGAGGGGATGTTTTGATGGACTGAGTAAGAGTTTTGTGACTCGAGAGCTCTTCACTTGCTGTGTGTGATTAAGGTATGTAAGGGGAGTTCAGAAAGGCTATAGAAAATGGTGTGAAGAAGTATTCCTAACAAATTCTAGAAAGGTTTTTCCTATATACTTTGTAAATAAAAAGTATATTTTATTTACAGTCTCTTAAATTTGGACCTACTGAAGTGTTCTAGACAGTGAATGAAAAGCACCTTTCTGATTAGGGATTTCTTTTGTGAAAGCAATCTCTCTTTAGTTCTGATCCAATGCCTGTTATAGCCCTACAGATAACTCCCAGCAATTACTACTGAGTCTTAATTAGTCTTGGTGAGACTGATAAGAGGTCTGCTAAAGAAAGTTAAATCCATCAGGAATGCCCTCAAACACTGCCAACTGACTTTTTTTGACAAAGTTCTGGCAGGAAATAACTCTTCAAAATGCATGTTTGCAGTGTTTAAAAATATCTTTTGGCATGCCAGTATTGTGGATTTCTCTTAACATAACATCAGAAATTATGTCGTATATTTAGGTTTTTCTTTACTGCAGGCCCTTTTGGTGAAGAGGGGTGACTTGATAAGTACATATGTAATACTTACTTGATTTACAGGTTATGTACATATGTGTGTGTGCTTATTAAGGCATGTGATGACTGTGCTGCCAAAAGCAGTCAGTTATTTTGTAGAGTTCAAGGTAGGCACTGAATTATACCTTAAGTGTTAGTGCAAGTACATTCTCAAGACATAAAATTAAGTCAAATTTCTGTTCCACAATACAGTGTATTTTCATACACGATGTTTAGGCTTCCTGCTTGGCAAAGACAGTAGTTCTCCAGCTTTTTTTGTTTACAATTTAAACTTAAAATAGTTGTGCTTACAGAAATTACTGCTTCATAATACAAATAGCAGTAGTGCTTTATGTGTGCTTTCATTATGGTAAAGAACAAACTCCTAAGAGAGATTGAATAACTCTGTGAAAGACAGGAGTGCATCCACTGTCATTAGCTGCGCACAGTGCCTTTAACTGGTGTAACTGATGGGTGAATAACTACTCATTTTGGCTATTAAAGAATCTCACTCAACAGACTTGCTTTGTTGTGCATGTTGCAGTATTTATTAGTATACTGTGACTTGTGAGATGTTTTATGGCAGAGTGACAACATTTCTGTAACAGCATTGAAAGACATGGAGTGAAGTTAATCTTTAAAGCACCTCTGTACAGTTCTTTCCTCCTCCATTGTTGAAGATGTGTAGGCAGCACTTAGTGTCCTACCCGTTGCTTAGGAATGAAAACATAGTTAGGGTTTCAGTGTTAAATGCTACTTAGTGTTAAAACCAGGCATTACCCCAAACTTGCTCTTGTTTATGTTACATTGCAAGAGAGATGATTAATGAAAGATTCAAGAATAAAACATCATTAAAATGGTGAAATAGCATGCTCCTTTTCTGTCAGTGACATGGACTGGCTTTGACTAGTCAGTCTTGGCTACCTGAAACAAGCTAGTGCACACCTGTACAAGCAACCTTCCAGCTAATGTGGGAGAAGTGGCAGAGGGACCACACTGCAGGTGGTGATGAATGGGAAGCCGTCAGCCACTTGTCTGCCACCACAGCTGTTTATTGAGCACAGGTCTGTCTGCAGATAAAACCAGTGCAGCTTTTGTAATAGAAACCTTCAGTTTTAATAGAATGAGAAGATAGGAAACCAGAGGTGAATGAGATTGCTAGGCTAGGTTTTTTTCCTAAAAATTCTACTGCTGACTTTTTTCACCTTCACTTTTTTCTTTCATTATAAGAGAGAGTAGAGCTGTCCTCTCAGGTAGTCTGCTAGTGTTTGCTTTGTTTTCTTGGCTTGTCTTAAAAACAGCAGTATTTAAGCTTCTAGCTGAAGATATTTGTGTATGTGACTAAAACAGAAGATGCAAAGGAAAAAACAAACTGAATTTAAGACCTTTTTGGTCCTTGTCCTGTGTTTTGCTTCTGAATGGGGTTGTGAAGGGTATGCTGAGACCAGCACTCCCTGGAGTGGGAGTGGTGTGCGAGGACCATGGCTTTACTGCAGCTGCCTGACAGTGTTGAACATGACTCATCTGTATCTGCACTTAGCATCACACCAACCAGCTATATCCCCCTGATCATATCTAACAGGGCAAACTTTTGAAGTGGAGACAAGCCCATGCATGTTAACCCTGCTTTCCAGGCCCCTGTTTTTGCTGAGCACCACCTTTACCTGTTGCATAGGTTGTTGTGGTTTGCTCCTTATAGCAGGCATGCTCTGGCTGTTTCCCCAGCAACCTAATCTCATGAGAGAAGTTGTCGGGGCAGCAGGGCTCCTGACACATGGGGAAGCAGCTTGGCACTGGATGCTTTGCCCAACACTATCGTGTAGCAGAGTTGAACAACCTAACCCATAACCTCCCTGCCCCTCCCCTCTTCCAAACTCTGCAAACTTGGCCAGTGACCAAGCTGGAGAGACAGATTCGGTATATGCCCCGCTACCTCCAGCCCCTAAAGACAAATGGCACAGTTCTTGCAAGAGGTCATTAACAAGATGAGACCGTTGTGGCTGTGTCATGTCTTCTCCTTTTTCATCAGGAGAAAGATGGTACGAGCAGGAACATACATTACTATCAGTCTTATTTTAATGCAACTCATCTATATCCTTGAATGAAATATGAGATCATGGTCTGTCTCTATATTGGGCACCCATGGAGTAATGTGATGTATTCAGGATGCAGCTGTGAGGACAGCCAGTCATTATGCATTTATGAATAAAATTGAGACATATTTCCTTGCAGCAGCGGAGGTTTGGAGTTAGTGATCTAGGAGGCTGATCTTTTCCAGCCTGTGTTGCTGGTAAACAGCAGCCTTTAGCATGAGCAAAAGAATTCAGGTGTTGGCAAAAGGACAGATTAAAAGTTTCTGAGTACTTGAGCAAATAGAGCCAACCAGTGCCTGATAACAGGCAAAAACCGGTGTTCTTATATGGTCCTTCATCAAAGGACTCCGATGTAAGGTGGTTTCCTTCCAAAGAGCAAGCTTGAGGCCAAGAATTGAATACCATAAGAAAGCTGTGGTGTGTATGCTATTGAGAGTGTAGGTAAAATGTAACCCAGAAATCTGCAGGTGTTACCAGGAATCAAAGCTGGTCTGACCATGGGCTGCATTTTCTTGGGATAGAGCCCCTGTCTCTGACCATGCAGCCTCTGTTTCTCTGCAACGTGCTTACCATTTGTGCACGCAATGGAGGAATGCACGTTTGTAATATTCTTCTGTACTTGCTCGCAGTAACTCACAAATATGTTTGGATGTGTATGTATACAAACAGAAGTCAGGCTGAGTATCTACAATTTCAGCACTTCTCTAAAAATGTTATTTCTTTCATATCAAGCCAGGTTGGGTTTCTTATTTATGAACTTCTATTTCAAAAGTACAGCTGGCCAGGAATCTGAATTTCATGTGGGAAGTTCCCATACTTTAAAACTTTTACTGTGTGCTGGCCAGCAGGAAAGGTTTCTGGCATAGAATTTCTGAAGAATTTTAATTCGAGGATGTCTATTTTATTTTTGTTTCAATGTTAAGATGCAATTCAGTCCCCTGACTTGCTGTTCTTTTCAAATATGTTGTAATAAGAGCCTCTGTTCTCTCCCTTTCTCCTTTTATGGCCCATGCTGCTTAGCTGAGCAACAAATTCATTGAGAGCTTGCCAAGAGTTCAGATTGGTGTTGACTTCTGTTAAAACAAAATCACTTAATTTTTTCTAATGGAAAACTGTGGGGGAACTATATAATAGATATCTTTTTTGGGTTTTGTTTGTTTGGGTTTTTTGTTGGTTTTGTGGTTTTGGTTTGGTTTTTTTCGCCCAAACCTGTTCTTTTCATCAAAACCAAAAAATGGAGAAAATCCCTCACCAGCTCTGTATTATTTTGTATTCTTATATTAATGACTGAGCTGTGCTTCAAGCTGCTGGGGCAGGCAAGTGGGGAGTAGGCAGCAGTTCTAGATGTTTCAGGAGATTTTACCACAGGTAATAGTGACAGCGTTAAGGGAAGATTCAAATAAGCAGTATTAAGGGATACAAGAAAGTGTCCAATTCTAGTTACATGGCATGTTCCCTGAATTTCAGGAGCAAAAGTGTAGGAAATGTGAAAAGTACTACTGAACATGTGCTGTTGCCAAAATACAGGTTTTTTGATATTGGTGCCTGTTTTGAGTAGATGAGACAATGACTCTGCTGCATTTTCCAAAACTAAAATAGTAGCTTGGGAAAAGATCTGAACTTTTCTGACTCACTGCTGCAAATTTCTTTCAAAACTATTTTTCTGTCCGTTTTGGAAGTGGTTGGGATTGCCATGTGCACTTACTAAATGGATTATCGCTAACACTGATAAATGTTCTTCCCTTTGTATTTGTATTAAACTTATGTTGGATTCTCTTGTGTTGTTTTAGGGACATGTCTGTATTTGTATTTCTTCACTTAACACTGTCTTCTCCTGCCTTACAGACTGCACTGTTTCCTCCTTTTGTTTTTATGTAAGTAAATTTTTTTGGTCGCAACAATACTTCACTGATAAGAGGCTAAACTCAAATATTTATAACACTGAACAATGTGTGGAACTTCTGGCACGGACAGTTCTGCCTTCTGGGGTAAAAGCATGTGATAATCAGTAGAGTCAAATAAGATAATTTAAAGCAGTTTTTAAAAGAAGACTGTGGAAATTACTGGTTTAAGTATTCAACAGTGATACTTGATGTGACCATTCTTTTCTCTAATACATCCTTTCTTGTAGAGCTTCAAATTAATCTGCCTACTAATACGTTGCATGGTATTCGTGGAGAACTCAAATTTCTTGGAAGTAACTTGAAAGTTTGGATCGTGCTTTTCTTCTTCCCCTCATGATTGCTGAGTAGTGAGGTGGCAAGTAGGGTAGGGTGCTGCGAGGTGTGACTCCCTTTGAGTGGCAGAAGGGTAAAGCGACCCTTGTGTCTCTGACCCTGGGCTGCCACAGTGGACCAGGTGGCCTGCACCCAGGCTGTGAAAGCTGCAGGAGCAGCAGTGAGGATCTGGCAGAAGTAGATGCATAAAGTCCTCCATGTCCTTTCCTTATGGGAGATTCAGCATTAGCAACCCACGCCCAGAAGCACTTACTGCGCTGTGTGAGCCTTTGCACTTGCCTTCTCCTCCAGCACTGCTGAGTCCTGGGTAGTAAACTGGCTATATAGCGACCTGCTTGCTCTTTGTCGAGAGTCAGCAATGAGTTACATGTCTTTATCTCATTCTGATGTTTTCATCCCATGTTTGTTCCACGTTTCACATACATTTTTATCACATGTGGAATGTTTCATACCAAAATATGTGTGCCAAAGGCATTTGTGAGGAAGTGTCTGCTCCTTCCTGTTTGAGGAAAGTAGTAAAGTACTTGGGTAAGCACAGGAGATGATCCTCGATGTAAGGGAGAGGGGCTTTTGTATCTCCACAGAAGCAAAGTAGTGCTTATTTGAATTAGGAGGAATGACTAGACCTGTCTCCTGCATAAGAACGAAATTAGTTTGGGGATAAAGATTAAATCTGTATGGATCCCCAGAAGGACTTCAGACAGGGCATTGTCTAGGGCCTTGAGAAGAGGTTCTCTTGTTCTTTAATACGTGCAAGCAGATGTATACGCATGCAGCTAGGTGAAATACTGGGTGTCAGGAAAATCTGTGGGAAGTCTTTAAATAAAATAAGTCTGTTTAAATAAAAAAGATTGTTTTGTTTTGGTTTTCCTCAAGACCTTTTTTCCCCACATATCATTCTACAAACTTTTGATAACATGTTCTTAATTTTTAGATGTTGTGGAAGAAAACACTTCTTGTTTGCATTTGATCTTACCTTGAAATAACTCTTAATTAAGCCAAATTTACTGGAAAATGTGGTCTTTCTGACCCAAAAAAGTTACCAATCTGACCTGAGTTAGTTAATTGGAGTCATACATCCTAGCATGTTCTCCAGGGTACCCAAAGAGGGGTAACGGAGCACACAAGCATAAATGTCATCCCTGCCACCCTGCTCTTCCTGACATCACAGGAGTCAGGAGATGCTCCTATTTACAGGCACCATGAAGACTCTGCAGCAAGATACCAAGAATACTTGAAACCTAAGGGCTCCCAGGGAGTCTCCCATATCTTCTACCAGGCTAGCGAAGATGGATATAAGAAATTAAAATTTAATGTTGCGTGCAGTATGTACAATTACAGCATTTTGCTCCACGATGAATCTCAAGGGAAGTACCTCTCCTTAATTAATAAAAATGCCAGAAGGACCATTGCTGTCCTCTGATACAGGGCAGTCAACAGGAAGAGGAGCTGCAGTGATGAGTTTCTGCCACCTCATCCAGGTGCATCCCCAAGGGAGTTCTCAAACTAGTCTCCAACCTCTTGAAACAAGTAACTGAATTCTCATGCATAGCGAGGCATGGGGCTTTCTGAGTTTGAGCTCAGGAAAATCTTTTAGGAAAATATAAAGTCTTGATATAAAACTAGTGGAGAATACCCCATTCCTGTCCACTACTTTATAGTTAGAAATGTATGCTTTACTTCTAGTCTGACTGCACCTATCATCAGCTGACAGCCAGTGGATCTGGCTTCTGTACTTTAGTTTTCCAGATTGCAAATCACCCCTTTATTATGTCTAGACATAAGGCAGTTCTCTGAGGTCACTTATTTGAGACCTGTTTTCTCATGACCTAAATGCTTTCAGGTTTCTTGTTTATATCCCCTTTCCATTTGCGGTGGTTTTGAACCTCAGGTGCTGGCACTGCACAGTATTCCAGTAGCAGTGGCTCTGGAATATTAAGATTCCATAGCCTCGTTATTCTCACTGGAGATTTTCCTATTTATATGTTCAGGGATGCATTTTTTCCTTTTGGCAAGATTGTGGCTTTGAATATTCACATGCAGCTGTTTATCCACCTCCTCTTTTTGGAGTCTCTACTTCCTGGGACAGTGACTGCATCGTTCCTACAGACACTGAGACACTAGGTAACCTGTGCTCAGCTTAACATCGAAGTGACCCTCCTCTAATTCTGCAGTATCTTCCCACTTACTGTTCTGCATATGTTTTTTTGTCATCTGCAAGCTTTAACAGTAATCTTAGTAACTTACTGCTTAGTAAACAGTAATCTCAATTGTTTATTTTACTTGAGTAAATAGGGAAGTGGAGCATCAGCATCTTCAGAGGGGCTCCAGAAATATGGAAAGCAATAAAAGTGTTCTGTTTCTACCTAACAGGATACATTTAAGATCCAAACCCAGAGAGCCTTTTTGGATGTTTACCTCGCTGATGGCAGCAATATTAGACTTCATATCCAGACATCGGACACTGCAGAAAGAATATTAGAGGTAATGGGTTTCTAGAATTGTGTTGAAATTTTCCATTTGTGAGGAGTGGGCAAAAATGAAGATAACTTCTATCAGGAAAGGATAAAACTCCCTATTTGAAGACATACCAGAACATCTTCTGTGTTTTTTGAGGGGTTTATAGTACCAGGGGCAAGGGAGGTGGGGGCGTTGCTGATTTTGCAGATGAGCTTTTTTGGTTCTTAATTTGTCCATAATTTACCTGTTCTTAATGTTATGTGCCCTCTGCTTCTATAGCATTTGGCTGTCAAGTTCAGGTTTCCTTCATGTATGATAAAATCAGAAAATATATACTATTCTTTATGGGGACACATTCTTAATTAAACCCCCTTTGGTTTAGCACAGTGTGGGTGAATGTGCTTGAACACTGTAGTCAGAAATGATGATCTAGTCTTGGCTTATGTCTTAACTGGTGCACTGCTGTTAAAACTTAGTGTGCAGCTGATAGGTCTTGTTTTTCTGCATGCTGCTTCTTTACTTGTTTTGTGTCCCTTCATGTTTGCTGTGAAACTGTGGGACTTCCTTTGCAGCATTGGCGTGGTTCTAGCACTGTGGCTCTGGGATGTCTGTAACAGCTGTTGTAATACATACAGTAAACAATTGCTAGTTATATTTTGAAACCAGTAGCAACCAAATGTTGTTTACACAACTAGCTGGCTTGTGTTTGAAACTTTCAGCTGGGGTTCCCTTCTTATGCCAGGAGAGGAGGAGCAGCAGTGGCTCTCCATGTTTTGTGTATTTGCATGTGTGTGTGCATGAACAAGGCTGAAGCCTCTTCCTCAGTTGCTCCTATTTCCTAATCTTAACAGCAATAACAAAGCATACAGCTGCCAGATGGGTACCTTTCTTTGTCAAGGGAATCTGAAATTTCCTCTCACCATACAGAAAATTATGTACTGTATTTCTGTTGTGCCTTTGCAATCTGAGTTTGTGGAGGTAGTTCGCAGCTGGCTATAGGTACAAGCGAGCTGAACATGTATTCACTCTCCTCCACCAGGCTGACATGTGTTAGTCTGGCCACAGAACACACACAGTATCTGTGCACAGTTACCGTGAGTTGGATAACACAGGGTAACCCCTTGCTGGGTTTGTTCTGCCATGGGGTTTGCACCACCTGAGGCAATGCCGGTTCTTCCAGGGGAAGGTAAGTGTCAGAGCTGGCCTCAGACCCTGCAACAGGAGACTTATGGGGTGGAAGATGCTGAAGGCTAGAAGTGTTGGGGGTGTCAGGGAGATAGGAATTTTGATTTGGGGAGAGGGAATTGGGTACTAATAGGGTGGAAGAAGAAGACGTTTTTAGGTAGGAGACTTGCACAGGGACCTTGAGTAAGGAAAGGATTTGCTAATATACTTTAAAAAATACTAATAATTTTGGCTTGATAAACTTGTTAGTTTTGCAGTGGGTCACCATAATTTCCAAGCCAGACAGTGGTGTTGTATGTTGCTTTGTATATTGCATTTATAGATGTTTAATGTTTATGTGGCACTGTAAAGAAACAATGATGTTTGAAATGCTGCAGACACATTTCTTCTCTTGTGGTCTTAAAGATGAGAATAGGACTTTTAGGAATTATTTAGCTTTCATCATTGTAAATGTGCTACCACATTCACTGTTCTTTTGCAGTGGAGGTAGATTTTGCAACGGTCACTCCCTAACATCCTGGTGTTCAGGCAGCATATACCAGCTTGTGCTTTGATCTAAGAAATAAAATAAGTTAAAGTCCTACTGAATCCGAGATCCGTGTTTGACATTCCTGGGAAATGTCGTCTGGTACGCTTAGTATTATGCTAGTAAGGGATAACACGTTGAAGCTCTGTGGCTTATTTCTTAAAGTAACTTGTGGGGACTTCTTAGCACAGAGGCAGACAGAATGAAAGATGGTGCTGCTAATATTCACTTTTTTGTCTTTTCTGTTTGGACTTCTGAAACTTTCTTCCCATTATACCTGGTGTCTGAACTGAGTGTGAGGCAAGTGATTTTTATGCTCTGCTGCCCTCTCTGGTAATAGCCCTGATGTTAACAAGTATAAGGAAAACCTCATGAATGTGTTTTTCTAATTTTAACTTGGAACAATTCTTCCCAACCTATATTTAGCTTGATGTCTACTTTTTGCTCCATGCACAAAAACATGTCTGCTTTTTAAACCAGCTGATACAGCTGGAGAAAACCCTTCTGCACTGTGGAGATGAATGAATTTACAATGCTGTCACTGTGGCACAGAGCTAGAAGTGTTTTGGGATTGGCACCCTTTGGAAGAAGACTGAAAACCGGTATTTCCACCTTATGCTCAGACAAAGAAAGTCCAGCTTCTCTGACCAAAGCATGACTCCTCTATCAGGTTGCACAATCTGCCAGATGAGCTATGACAGGAGTATTCTCAGGTGTGGAGAGTTTTCTTACAGTTGCCACACCACTTTCTTGAGTGAACTCAGGATATTATGGTCACTGCAGAATTTAGGAATGCTCCAATGGCACCGTACTCTTTTAGATTATGGCTGCTTTAACTTATGCTTTGATTTTTCAGGACTTAAAATAAGACAATTGGCCCATTCTGATTCAGTGGTTTCTGTGCTCACCTCTGCCTGATTTTTCTGTCCCCACTATCCCATTGTGCAGCTGGTCCTGCAAATAATTTCTGTGTTTTCTGTTGGTGCTACTTCTGCCCTCTTTCAGAGAAGATGTAGAGGGGCCACAGCAAAGTAAAAACAGTCCAAATGTCAAGCTGGGTAGGATTTTTCCTCTTTATGCACTGTCAATAATGAAAGCTCAACAGAGCTCAAGTCTGCTCTTGTCAGAAGCCTTCACACAGAATTGTAGAACCCTACAACTAAGACTGGTGCTTTCAGTGAAGGGGCAGGACTTGTAGATATTTCCTAAAAAACCAGGAGGACTGTATTAGCTTGGAAAATACACAAATCCTATATTAACAAAACAAAACAAAAAACCCCACACGTTTGTGATGCTCATGAGCAATGTTGTTAGAGCACACAGTGCTCGCTGTACAACAGGATTTGAGGATTTAGTAGTAAAGATCTGGAATAACATGGCAGATGCCTTGCGTTAGAGGATACTTAAATGCACGGCAGAGTAGTAAACATTTGATATTTTATTATATTTTTATGTTCCTTTGAAACTCATGAAACTCCTCACAAATTCAAATGCTGCACTATGGGAATGGTTATATTTGCTTTTAAATGGGCAATTAAATGGGACATAAGGGAAAATTTAAAAACAATTCAGTTACATTAATAGGTGTTGAACATTTCTTCCTTATTCATGCTAATGGATAGCTAAGCTTCTGACCTCTTTTGTTTTTAAAGGTTACACTGTGCAAGATGGGGCTATCAAGAGAATTAATAAAATATTTTAGCTTATTTTTCTTTCAAGATCATGATGATGGAGTGCTCTCTGGTAAGTTTTACAAGGTGCTTAACTTAGCCCTCCCTTGGATTTTTTTTTTTGTTGTTGTTGGCTGCAGTGACTGATCCTGGAGTCTGAACAGAGCTTGCATGAGCCTGCTCAGGCTGAAAGACCCATCCTATCTGATTAAACCCCCTCAAGCCCTCTCCCCACATGGCTTGAAAAGAGTGGTAGTGGGGAACAAAGTATGGCAATAGATAGTGTGGTGCAGGGGTGAGACTTTAAGATACGAACACCATGTCCCTTTCAGTTTGCAAGACGTGTAGCAACTTTACCACATGGGAACTTCTGGGTAGGCATTTAATCAGATGGCCATACCTACATGAAACAGTTCTTAACTTACAGATCACATGCTGAGTTTAGCAATGGGACAGGAAACTTTTATTATATTTATGAACAATATCTGTGGCTTACTTTCCTTTATATCATGACATGTTTCCTTTCTTAACTGATAGAAACTTAAGTTTAACCATGATGGTACTCAGCAAGCTGTAAATCAAGGTTGGGAATCTCTATACACTCATAAAATGTGAAGGGGCTTTTATGTCCTCATTGGTCTGGCTGATGTCCTGTTTCCCATGTGGGCGGGCATGTGGATGAGGCTGGATCCATCATGTGGATGAGGCTGGGATAGGCTCGGGCCACATCAGAGAAGTGAACAGTCTTTGCTGTTGATTGGAGTAAAGTTAGGCATTGCAGCCTCTCTGTGTGGCCTTGACAAGTCATTTAGCTTTTTTCAGTCGTCTCATTGGCGTAAAGATGTTAATGCTCTTCTGAATCTTCTCAAGATGAAGGTCCAGGAGTAAACTCCGGTTTACTCAGTGGGGTAGGAACTTCACTGTCTGTGCCTATTTTATTTATCGTTCCCCTGCCTCCTTCTCTCTGTCTGTGAAAGATATCTCTGAGTACACAGAATCCCTGGCTGTTACTATGTCTCAAATATATCTGGATAGAACACATTTTATATACTCTTCTACTGCAGTTGCAGATGGATTTATTTTTGCCTTGTATTTTGATATAATCAGATACACAGGAGGATAGAAAAGTTTTTCTATTGATTACATTTCTATGCATCTTTGATATTCCTCACAAATACATTGAGTCCAAATGTAACCCACAGCTGACTGCCAAAAAATGTTCAGATGCTCACATGCTTAAAATCATATGTTTAAGTGTTGTGCTGAATTCTGTGGTATTGGCTTAGAAATAAATGTTTACAGGTTTGGGCCTTTAGACTTGTATTTTTTTTTTTAAAAAAGTGAGCAGGAAAGTGGTGACCTCTGAAGAGTGACATGCTTTTCTTGCTGTACATTAGTTATACTGCTCTTATCTAGTGTTCTGTTCAAGAAAAGCACCAGTCCTGGAAGCTTGCATCCACACATGTTAAGTTTAGACTTGGAGAAGTGAGGAAGATAACTAACCTGTCACCTTTACCCCAGAATTTATTTGTTAAGTTCTTTTTCTTCTCCAAAAGCACATTGCTAACTAGCACTAACTGATGTGAAAGTAACTGGGCTATTTCACTAGATTTCACCAGATGTCTCTGTGGTTTTTCTTCTTTTCCCAGTGGTGAAAAAAGTGGCAGAATTTGAACTTCCATATGTGAGTCTTCAGAGCATGAAAGAGTTGCACTGTAAGCTTGGGATCAGAAAGTGGTGAGCAAGAAGCGTAACAGAAACTATCAAGATGCATAACAACTGCTATGAACAGAGAAATAAACCCCTTGAATAACTTAGTTACAATGTCTTCAAGCCTCAGCAGCTTGACTGTTTTTCTCTGAGGCCAATTTGTTATTGGAATTGACTAGTTTCTGTGGCCCTGCATGTTTTAAGTTTTATCACTGTAGTATTCCTGAAGTGTCCTTTACTGCAGCTAGCTATTTATTCCCTCTCTCTTTCAGAATCTATAGAGAGGTGCTTTGTGGCTGCTTGCCTCCTAATTTTTATACGTGCATAATGCAGTGACCGCAAATAGGAATATACCTGTAAACACTATAGAAGAGAACTTTGAGTTCTGGGTTGCAAGCTGCAACTCTGGGGAGAGATGGATCCCTTTTTATCTGAAGTGCTCATTTCTATATACTAACACACATAATACCTGAGGCCATAGCTGGAGCATTTTTTTTTGGTAAGTGACCTGGCTTAAGCAGCAGAGCACTCTTCCCCTTTCATTTGCTCACACTTCGGGCTCCTCCTCAGTTATGCTGGTAGCTCTGTATGGGCAGACACAGTGAGCTGGATTGGTGAGTTAACCTGGCCTAAAAGTAAGTTGCTGGCTGTTTATTTTTTTTACTTGGTTTTGCTGGCCTGTTTTTGGCCTGGGTCAGTCCCCCAGTCTTGTTTGCTGTGCAGCAAAGAGTTGTGCTGACTTGTGGGTGAGAATAAACCCTGGGGACAGGGAGTCTGGTGCCAAAGTCCTGCTTGCCAAACAGTGCCCTGAAGGTGCAGTTAGGCAGTATAGCTGAGCCAGTCTAATGGCTCACTGCTGTGGTTGTGGTCTGGTGTACTTCTCTCTACAATGAAAAAGAAAAAGGGAATAGGTTTTTGCATGCTTAGTGAGTTGCATTGGCTGCATCAGATGAATGCTACAGCAAGGACCATGGTTGGGAGCAGAAGAGGAAGAATAGACCATGCCTTTTGGTGACAGCAAGCAAGGTTGCTTGGCTTGAAGGTACACAGAAACCTGTTGTTTGATGCTTGTGACTTGTCTAGTTTAAATCTACTGGGCTAGAGCTTGGCCTCTACAAAGCTTTCTCTGTTTCCCTATATGTGCCCTTATAAACTGCAGAAGCGAGCAGCCTAATGAAAGAACTGTGTGGTTCTAAGCTGTGACAGTGACTGAGTAGATACCTGTGAAAGGTATCCTTGAGTACACAGAATCCCTGGCTGTTACCGTGTCTCTACGTTACTGACTTCTCCATCTAGCACTGCCTCAAAGCACAGAGGTAGGAAACGGTAGTCCTGGAGTTGTTTGTGTGCTGCAGGAAGCATATCACCTGTGCAGTGTGAGTAATACGTACTAGCCATGGAGTCCACACTGCTGTGTTTGTACTGTCATGTAGACTTACCCAAGCTGCTTTTAAATAAAATGGCTCAAGCTAGCTGTTGCAGCATGGTACTTGGATACTGAGTATTTAATTTGCTTTGTTGCTGTACTGATCTGATCCTGCAGCAGTTCTACAGTAGTTGGTACTGCAGCTAGCTAGCTAGCTTAAGGCTAGGTCTTGCATGTCAGCACTGCGGCATGGCAGTAGACACTTTGAGAGTCTTACCAACTTTAATGTAGACAAACCCCTAGTTCTTTGAGAAAAGGAGATGAAAAGTTTTAAATTGTAACTGTTATGTTCGGTACCACCAAAATCAAAGTGGAGAGATTGGATAACCTGGCTTTAGTTTATTTCCGTTCTGCTACAATGTATAAAGAATGAGTATCATACACACTTCAAAGGCACAACTGTTTTTTGGTTTGGTTTTTTTTTAATCTGGTAAGTATTGGGATCTTTCTGGGTTGTGCTCCCATCATATTTAGTTGAAAAATCAAAATGCCATATTTAGAAGCATATCTTCATATTTTATTACTTTTTTCCCTTGGCTTGGAAAAGGTATATGGATCCTTCTCTTGATACACTGCTGATGGATTGTAGAGCTTCACTGAATTTGCTATATATGCAGGTAAAACTGAAAAGTCTTTATAATTTTAAAAGTTAACTTTCCCACATTAATGTCATCTTTTATACAAATTCCTGAAGTGTTTGTAAATGGTTCTTGTTTAGCACTGCTTTGTTGCACTTTTCTAAGTGCTAGGTATAGCTGTTGTTGATCATGTTCTTTTTTTTTTTTTTTCTTCCTCTCCTTCAAACTCACGTACTAGAGATTCTAACTTATCTGTGTTTTGTGCATGGGAAAAGTATTGCACAAAAAGTATTGCACATTGTTAGGTATCCGTCCACTCTATTTTCAAGTGTATATATGTATCTGTATGTCTCTAATATGTAGGCACTCTGCCATGATATGAGGGCATTTGATTTCTGAACTGTGTAGGTGTGCTGAGTTGTACTAGCTTTGGAAACTATTAATTCAGGAGGAAAGAACAGTATAGGGTGAACTTGTCCCAAAATCAAAGGCCTTGTTTAAAAAAAAAAAAAAAAGCTTTCTATGTGTTTCTGAATGTTTGTGTGTGAAAGGAAATACATTTTTGCTGACTCTTTTGCTATTTTTAAAAATTCTTTTAAGGCAGTCCAGGAAGTTAAAAGGAATTGGGTTAAACCAACAGAAGGGCAGATGCAGGAACTTGAATTTCTACAAAAAAATGCAAACAAAGAAAAGGTAAAATGGTATTTTAAAAACCATATAAACAGATCAAAGGAGTGTTTTTTGAAGCAATGATACTAGAGGCTGTGACTTTAAAAATAGAGCATGGTGGTGTGGAGTGGTTTGAGCTAGAGACCCAGGTCTCCCATCTCCCTTGGTCAGATACTGAGCCACGAAATAGAAAAGGAGGTTCCTGTCTCTACTAGCATTTTAAAATATCCCAACAGAATGACTTGGATCCCAAGGCCTAGCAAGAAGTTCTTGACTGTGAATCCTAGTCTTCCCTATTTGCTAAACTCGGGTGCCAATGTTTGTCATCCAGTTTAGGAAATCAGATGGAAATTGAGACTGCTGGGACTGCTGTTCTCAGTATTTCTTACTGGTTAGTTTTATCTCTTCCCATCATCATATCTGATAAGCATCCAAAAGACCCAGCTCATCATATCCAGTGTGGGGGGAGCGGGGGGGGGAAATCAAGTTTCTAAGTCTGGACAGTGAGCGCTATTCTCTGGATCAAGCACTGACATATTGTAGTAAATCTGTGTCCTCCCAGGAAAAAGTGTGTTAGGAATCTAAGATTTGCCTTATAGCCCTTCCTCTCCCTCTCTCCCCCCTGCCTCGCCAAACCACTAGATTTCACTTGCCTTTACAGCAAATCGCTTTAGTTCTGTCTTTTTGTTGCAGTTCCTGGAGCTGATTCGAGAAATGCAGTTCTATGGATACATACGGCTTGATCCTTGCATTTGTGACTATCCAGAAGAAGGCTGCTCAGCTGACATATATGTCGGCAATAATGAGATTAACTGCTGCATAAAACTGCCTATTAACCAAACCAAAGAGGTCAGCTTTAAAATCAACAGGTTAAAAAGTTGGCAGGTTACTTTTCTTGTAAGTACTTCACTGACTTTTTATCCAAATTTACTTTCTCTTCATGAAAACTAAGGTCGTCAGGAAAGGACAGGTCTGGGGGGAAAGGGGTGGTCTGTTTTAAATCCCTCCCATTTGCTCATATTCCCCTCCAAACCTATCCTATTCCCTTGGCAGCCTTTACAGCAGTAAACCATCTAGCCTTACTCTGCTATGTTTTCTCCCTTCCCTGGCATTCCATGTCATTCTTCACCTGCCCCTTTCCTTTCCTGTTGGAGGTAGAGTTGTCAGAGCTTTGTGTGGGAGAAAAAGAACTGCTTTAGCCAGCTTTATGCTTGTAAAGACTCCTCCTTCCTACCTCCCACTTACTCCCTCCCCCAGGAGAGGGTTCTGGTACAAATCTTCAGCTGTTTTAGTTATATACTGTATGAAACGAACCTAATTGACTAATTCTGATTTAAGGCTGAACACCTTAATGCTGTTTTTAGCTGTTTCTTCTGTTCATTGGGTTTTTTTGTTTGGTTGATTTTTTTCCAGGGTGCTGCAAAGGATAGTGAAGAAGATATTCTAGAGCTCAGATTTGAGTACAATGATTCAGGCATATGGCAGTGGATAATTTTGTACACAAAACAGGTTAGTTCTCAGTCCTTCTAGGAAAGGATCAGAGTAAAATGTAATCTTACAGCCATAGGGGATCTTCAAAAGTGGTTAGTCCATCTCTACCAGAGTGCAGGGGCTATGCTTTCAGGCAGGTTAGCCTAGGGACAGAGTTATCTGGGGAAAAGCATTTGAGTTTCTAGTACAAGGGGAAGAGGATTTTTTTTTTTCCCCATTGAAGAGAAATGTCTAGCACTCAGCAGCAAGCCTGGGATGGAGTGTGGAGAGGTGACATTTATTTACTGGACTCAGTAAGTATCCAAAATCATTAATTGGTCAGACCCACCTAAGGTCAAGGGCTCCCATTTTCCACAATAAATCCTATTGTTCAAATATAAATATATGCCATATTAACCCAGGTTAATGGAGGGTGTGAATATGTGACAGGTTAATGGAGGGTGTGAATATGTGACATCATAAGTATTTTTTTTAACATATAAATAATTCTTAAATAAGATTTTATAGAGTGCCATTCCTCCCACTATTTTCAGGCAGCCCTTTAAAGGGAAAGGTATCCAGGAATTCAAGTCATCTATCTGTGGTGATGCTGCCTAGCAAATAATTTAGGCTCTGCAGTGTCAAACACAGCACCAGTCTCAGTTTAGGTACAGAGCTTCTATAAAAAGTATAGAGCCTGTTATTCAAGTAAACTGCTTCTCTTGCCTCTGAGACCCACCCAGCAGCAGACACGATTTTTCAAGTAAAATCAAAATGCTTAATTTTTCACACATGGCTTCTGAATTCTGGGGTGGTGGTGCAATTCACAAGCTATTTAGTAAGTGTTAATTTCCTGCCACGTTTAAGTTTTATGAGAACATGAGCCATAAGCAGTAAGCTTTCTAGTTTCTTTGCTGTTGGAGAACAAAAAAAACCTAGAATTACTTCAGTATTAATCCTCCTCTGAAATCTATTAGGGTTGTACTTTATATAGTGACTTGATTAGAAAACCTGCGTCCCACTTTCCTCAGAAGCGTGAGGAAGAGCTAAAGGCCAAAAAGGTGCTGCTGTGTGGAAGAAACAAGGGTTTGATCCAAGAGCTCACTGCAGAAAAAGGAAAGACTGCATGTTTTGGAGCTTAGTCAGAGATGGCTCCCCCCTCCATCACTGATCTTGTAGGATATTTTGTCTTTGATTCATCTCTCAATGCTTGACATCCTACCTGAGATGCTTCCTTTTGGAGAGTAAGCGGTAAGGTGCATCTCCAGGGTGCAATTCAGACCTTAACTTGGGCTGCATCATCCTACGGAGTTGTACATGCTCATCGGACAGCATAAGGAACTAAGAACAGCTCCACTCCCCTGAGGTGCCTCTGCTAGATACCTAATATGTGGGATGAATGCATACTGCTCTGTTCATATGAGCTGTGCAAGATGTGACTCTGTGAGCTGGTCTACAAACAGTTGCGGCCATCTTGTGTAACCACCAGGGCTTTGATTTTCAGCAGTGCTGAGTGCCTGTAACTCCAGCTTGCTTTATTTGTTGAAGTGGTTTTGATGCTGATATTGCCACATTTGATTAACCTTACTTAGCCTTTGGTGTAATTTGGCAGCCTTTAAGGTAGGGGCCACAGACAACTAGAGAGCCACTAGACAACTTTGCCTCACAAAACCAGTCATAAAAGTTCTTATTCTCCACTCTGAGCAGTGCCATGAGGGTTAGTCATGCTGAGGCTGGGCTTTAAACAATTGCAGCTAGTTTGGTGCACTGTAAGGATGTTAAGCACAGAGTAAAATTAACTGAATTGGGGAAGTAATAGTGCAGTAGTTAGGGACTGTAATTTTCTGGTGGAGGAGGAATGGAAGAGTCAAGTACATCTTTTAATAGAAGGAATCAGAATGTTCTGTGGTTTATCCTCTTTAGGCCTTTTTGCTCAGTAGCTGCTTGAAGAAAATGATATCAGAACAGATGATGAAGGCAGCCAAAGAAGGCCAAGAAATGGTGAGCATGTGTGTATGTTGGTATCTGATTTTGTATTTAAAAGAAATAAGCCTGCTACTCTACCATTCTTTCAAATGTGCTGAGAGAAGTCCCACTGAGGAAAAGGATCTTGCATGTTCCAACATTTCAGTACAGAATTAATTGGCTAAAAAGTACATCTTCGCTCAGTTTTACTGAAATAATATTCTGAACGTTAAAGATAGTTTATCATCACAGTTTTAATAATCTGTTTTGCGTTCTCTCTCCTTGACTTTAATTTTTGCTGCATATGATAAAGGATATCTATGGCATAATTTCTGTATGTTCTGCACTACCCTGTTGTATCCATTTCTGGCTTTCACTTCTTTCACCACTTCACTTGCTTGCTCCATCTGCTGCAATGTTAGACCAATTTAAGATCTGTGACATTCACACTGAGAAACTTTTTGGTTTTAAATAGAAGTGTTAATAAAATAAAAATCTGATTTCTAGCTAAAATACTTCTGCTGTCTTTTGTGTAGGCCCTTAAGGATGAAAATATGTTTAGATACTTGTTATTTTTAAAAATAATTTCCAGCATTAATAATGCCTTTGTTTAACCTTGTGACATCTCAAGACTTTGAATGCCTACTAACTGAAAACTTCTAAAGAGGGAAAAAAGGAAAGGAACGTGTGATCTTCTAGACCTATGCTGATTACAGTGAGCAATGAGGCAATGAACAGCGTGTTTAAACTATAAGCGATTCAGAAGAAAAGACCAATTTTAATTTTGGGAAAGAGATGATGTCTTTAATTCTAAGTTTGTTTGTAATGGAAGTACAGTAAACCTTTAACTATGAAGATAAGCATTCATTACTTAAATATTCAGCTGTTGATAGTACTCAGGTAGCTTGGACTAAAACAGAATTATGAGAGAAGGGTAAATATGCCAGTTCATTTCTGTTTCTGCTGGGTTTAACTGAATGCTGATTTGCTTTGTATTTTGTTAGAGTACTTGGTGGAGCATTTAAGCTTATTGTAAGTTTAAATTTTTCAATCTACTTAGGAGATAAAGATGCCTGAATCCATGAAAAATAGTAAGAAACCCAGCATTCAACAAAAGCAGGTTAGTGAATGAGAAATTGTCTCAAAAATGTAAATACAGTGTGTCTTGCTAGTGGTGTTTAAGCCCAACCTCTGTTTTTCTAGTTAAGGAGACTCCTAATAAATTTAATGGGAACTTCTTTGGGTAGGAAAAGGAGCTAAACTTTGAATTTTGGAAGGAAGAAGAGGGCAAGAAACATGTCTGAATAAAAATTTTATTTTAGTTTCATGGGTTTAATGACAACTTGCTTCATTTTATTTGCTTTTTGCAAGTGTTTCTGAATGAGACATTTGAAGTTTACAGAAAGCCAGAATATATACAGAGATCATGTGTGTATATCCATATGCAGCTGCTGATGTAGTTTACAGGCTTGCACTTGGATTCCACACTGGGATTGTTTATGCATTCATTTTTCCTTGTAGTTGGGTATTGTATCATTTGCAAAATTTGGCATGTTACATATCTATACATATACATTCCTATCACGTAAAAGATATAATTCCAAGTTCATTTGCTGGAATCAGTATTCATAGCTAATAGTTCCTGAATAACTAAATGGCTAAAAGATGTTGCTTTTCCAAGTAATTTGTTGAATACGAGATAATAAATAAATGGAAAGAGAATAATGTAAACTGAATTAAAATAAACACCTCTGTTACAGTGTGTGATTGGCCAAAGAGGAAATATTTCTAAAAGAGAAAACCAAAATCTGAATTCAGAAAAAAGTAATGTTGCTGTATCTTCAAAAACAGCGTAAAACCAATCATTAACTGCTCTTCAATAAGCAAATCGATTAACCTCTGTGGGGGGGTTTTCTTGCCCCTTTCTTTGAAGTGGTCTGTACTTGTCGCTGCTGGAGACAAGGTTCTAGGTTAGATGTGGCCTTCAGTATTCACAAATAACTTGCAAATGATAATAAGGGAGACAACACTTTCTGACTTGCATCTGTGATGAAGACTGAAGGATGCAGTTCAGTGGTCTCGCTGTGGTAAAACTTTAGCAAGGACTAAGTTGCATGGCACTCTGGGTTTGAGGCAATTGTTCTGACTTGAACATACTTTAAAATACCTCCTTGATTGTGAACAAGATGGACTGTGAACGCTCCCTCTGAATTTTTGTGAGGAAAGCAGCCTTGGACAGGGCAACATAAAACCTCCGAGCTTATCAGCTGTGTCTTGCTGGTATAGTGTCTGGCTGCTGATATGAAACTCAGTGAACTAAGAAAATTACAGCTGATAATTGGAATGGAATTGTTTGTTAAAGCAAGTCAAGGTATGCTGTTGCGTTAAACAGTGGTTGTATGACATGCTATGCCTCATTTTATACAGCAAGTTTAAACACGTTTAAGTCTTCATGCACCAAGCTGTGTTATTAGACAGACAATTAATATAAAATCTTAAACCATGCTTAGCTGACTTTGAAATGCTGTGGTTGCAATATTAAGGTTCTTAAGAATTCCGTTTCCTATTTCTCTATTTCTCTTTGCAAGATGCTTGAAAAATCTATTAGAAGTGTATCTTTGAACATTCTCATTTGAAAAAGTGTTGTTTGAGTTGTGTCTTTATAATTTTGCCATTAGTATCCCCAAGAGTCTTAAAAGTCTTTGCTCCGAGTTGGTGGAAAGTTTAACTGACTGCTGTCCAAAGACTCTGAAAACTTACGCCAAATATTTTTTGCTGACTCATGAGAAGAAAAACTTAACTTTGGTTTTCTTTGCGATCCTGTAGCAGTATACTGATACTACTAGATCAGCATAACAGCCTGTAAATTCTTGTTTGAATAGACCATCTAGTGCAGCAGTAAGACTTAGTAGGAAAATCAAGAACAATCTTTTGAATTGAGATAAAAATTATTTAACTAGTATGCAATAGGTGGACTTTGAAGATAGCGAGGCTGTGCTGTAGAATGTGCCTGCATCTAGGCAATTTTGCTATTACGTCTTTTAGAAATCTTGAAAAAAGAGGTATGAAATAACTTCTACAGAGATAATCTATGCAAAATTTGGTTCCAGTTTCCTATCACCTTAATGTTAGCTATTGCAGCATGGTTGCCATAGCTTTGTGATGGACACTTTTAGTAGGGTTTTTCAGGACATTTACTTTACATATATATATTAAAACCATGTTGTAAGAGGCAGAAGAAAAATCTGTGCCATAAGTTTTCCTAGTACAACAGAAAACTGCAGATATATGCAATGTAAGGGTATACATTGGTTGAACCTTGGGTGCTTATAGTTTGCCTGCTTATACCTGCCGGCTGATGTGGTATTAGGAAGTTTCAGACAGTACATGGTACCCTTTAGGAAAAGTAGAGTTGAAAGGTATCATTTATGCAGGGGTTATGGTTAAAGTTAAGAAGGTGTGATTAACAGCAGTCAATCTAATTCAGAAGGCCTAGTAGGCAGTTAAAGTACCTGTACATATGTTCTTGTGGCCACTGTAGTGCCGAATAACATCGATGTTAGCACATTTGGAACTGCCATTCAATCTGCACCACATTTAGTACGTTGCAATAAACCTTGAGAGCAGAAACAACTGTTCTTGTGTCCTATACCAGCAGGAAGAAAAAATCTGTTCTCTCTGAAACATAAAGAGATCAAGCACTGCACCTGAACAGTATCATGTCATATTTTCTAGCTTATGTTTGCATCTATGTATAATTATTGAAATGCATATACTCTTTAAACTGTGTGTGTTTGTTTTACTGCAGGTAGTTCATTCGGGTTTTATATCAAGGAAAAGATTTTTGGTTAGGCCAAATGAAGATGACTGTGTATTTGAGAAAATAAGAGAAGAGGACCTGTGATAATTTATTTTTGATACTGTCTTTCAAAATGAATTGTGTGGGAATAATAAACCTGTTGTTGAAACCTTGAATTATAAGGGGGGAAAAAAAATCTTCAGTGTAATTCCTTGCCTTTGCAGTGTTCTTTATAGTATTTACAACTCTAGTGAACCAGTTCTCAGGGTACTGAGAATCTGGAGATGTGTTGCATATATGCTTTTTTCCCCCAGACTGAAATTGTTGGGGCAGAAAGGGGAGAGTTAATTAGAAACAGTGCTATGATGTTATAGGAGGAAAAAGTATTTATGTATCAGTTTATAATGTTTCTGTGAGTATTGGTGTAATTAGTGTGATGGCTGAGCAGGTATTGCTACCTTGACATTGTCTGGAAAAGGCACGTATTTCCTACAATCATTCCCCTCACCAGGACCAGTCATTCCTTTCAAGCAGAACAGACTGTTGTGGTGCCCTTATTGATCCCTTGAGATACCCTCAGTGCTGATTCAAAAGCTGCCACGCTTTGGAGAATGATGGTATTAATATGCTCTCTGGCGCAGCAGCGGGCAGGACTATCAGTTTAACGTATGTAGCTGCATCAGAAATTGAGCTGTTTTATACTGATGACATTGGGGTAAGCAAGTACCTGATGTAGTCAGATAAAGGTAGATACACCATTAACCACATCACTAAGTTGTTTGCTACTGCAAGAAGACTAAAGTGCCTAACCCATGATACTGTACACCAGCCTTGAAGGATCTTCAATTCTTCTTACTGTCCTTGCTTTGAAAGGCAGGATCAGGTATGAGAACAGGGAAAGGAAAATTTAAAAAAAGCCACACTCTGATATTTTGGGGGGAGTCAAATAACTTCAGCCCCTTTTTTTCTTGTAACATTTTCCCCATTTACTTATTCTCATAGAACCTTGGTGCTGAAGAGACTCCAGGTGCAAAGGAACTGTACTCCTGCCTCAATTTTTAGCTTGCTGATTATGGGGATGTTTTAGGGGTAGCACACACACAGCAGTATCAGAAATAAAGCACCCCGAGAGGCAGAGTTTTGACAACTTTGTGGCGTTTCCTTTATTTAACAAAAACAGTAAACTGTTAAAATTTTTGGAATTTTTTTTTCTTCTATAAATCAGAGACCTGATTCCCTTCATTAAAGCTGTTGCCCCTTATCCTGCCCCTCTGCGGGCTATCATCGCATCCCCGTCCGTCCCGTTTCCGTGCCTCCCTCTCGCTGTTCGTGCCCGACTCGCCG
>NW_009217053.1:10510-32678 GCF_000690835.1 Fulmarus glacialis | reverse complement strand
AACTCTATCCCAGCTAAAACCAGGACACTTGTATTTATTGATCTCCTGTTTCGTCTGGATAGCTTGCTAAGAAAATAATATAACCCTGTTTTGACAGAATGCACTTTTAGACATAGGTTTTGGGAAAACAGCATAAATTCTTTTACAAATTTTCTTTCTTGAATTAATTATCCAAGAAGTGGCAAGGCTATAATCTGTATAGTTTGTAACCTTATTAGTTGATGTTATTAGACTAAATGGTTATTAGTCACTTTAAAGAAAAGCTATTATTACTTACCATAAAGTTTGGGGTTTTTTTTCCTTTTTCATTAAAGTTCCAAAATTCCAAAATATGATTGTACTGAATGTATGAGCTGGCTGGGGCATTTCTGCACCTTACATCACTGACCGATAGCTGAAGTAATTGTCTCAGTCTGAGAAGAAGAGTTAAGGAGCATCAACAAAGTTGGCACAGAAGAACGTGTAGAAAGCCTGACATTCACCTGTAGGGAGGACTGTTGTTATTGATGGACTGTAACACTGGTCATGGAATAGCTGCATCAGTTCTCTAAAATGGTAACCGAGTATTCCATTCTATCAGAGATCTTCTATGTTGATCTTTGTAGCAGTACCTATTTTCTCCAGAATGAGAAACATCTAGGATGTTGAACTTTTGAATAATTAATTTTTAGACACTAAATACCAAAATTATTTTTAGAAATATCGATCCCTACTCCAGAATCCCTAATTTCCACTGGCATCTCTATTTGATGCCTGTCTTTTAAAGGTGTTATGTACCCATATCTTTGAGGACTGCTATCTTTGTAATTTCTTCTTTAGAAATCAAGTCTGATTGTTTTACTGTTATCTCTAAACAACTAACAAAACTTAAAATCCAGTTATGACTTCAGATTTTTCTGAACTTGCTGATTCTTTATTGCATTGGCAAAGGACCTTAAACTAGTTACTTAAAGCAAATGGCATAGCTCATTGTGCTGGAAAATGCTAAGTGGTTAAAATCCATTTGAAGCTTTGTGACACAGTGGACATAATATAACCTGGAAAAAGTGGCAGAAACTTCAATTTGGTTTCATTACACAGTTAAAAGATTAAAAATGGGAGATTTTTAATCCTAAATTTCACTGTCAAGTAGTGGATTGATACATTTTAGACTGATCTGTTATTTTTAAATCTATGATCCCTTTGCTTGTCTGAACCTCAGTTGTGTTTCAGCAGTATGCTTTCTTCTCTTTTTCTTACCCTACATCACAACTGTTCAGAATATTAATGATTTTTTAAAAATCTCACACCTCTGCTGTTAACTCTCCATTAAGACCTGACAAAATAAAGCTAATCAAAAAACTGCCTTGAAGAAGGCATCACTTTACGGGGATTCAGTCAAAAGACGGCATAACAACTGATGTAATTCCAAGTATGGAGGTTTTTTTTAACAATGGGGAGAAAAATTGTTTATTTAAAAAAATGGAAACATATTATCTAGCCAAGTGTTGATCTGTTTCCAGAGCAATTAACATGTTTACAGACTCTTCCACTAGTAAAACTGCCCTATTGCTCATGTAATGATGGGGAAAAAAAAACCCAAGGAAAATTCTAGTAATTCTTGTGTGTCAGTTTTTTCTCTAATGGTGCTTTACTGCAGGTTTTCAGATCTTTGTTTTGGTCTGTGCTAGATTCCTGTTCTCTAGTCTATCTTTACTAACTTCAGCTTAAAATTTTCTTCATGTCTTTTCATGCCTGGTTTTAGCTTCTGTTTTTCTTCCTCTTTACTGCATCTTATATTTCTCTGTCTGGGCCTTTCTTATTAATATGGAGTTTATTTCCTACTTTTTGAAAATACTTTTAGAAAGACTTCTCTAGAAGTGGAGGAGTCTATGAACCTGTAAGAGGGAAAGTGAAAAGTAAAAGGACAAGATGGTTTGAGGAGCGGGATAAAATTGAGTTGTTTAGTTATACCTAGAGAGAGAATGACTTCAGAAAAACTGCAATAAAATTAAAAAAGATCAGAATTAGCAAAAAACGTTTAGGAAACTTATCACATTACTCCATCCATGAAGTTTGGGAACCATCAATAATCTCTAACATCTCAGTGAAGGAAAGAAGAGCTCTGAGAGTGATTTTTCATACAGATGGGAGGCAGAAGTCCTCAAGTGCAGTGTTCTTGACTGGTGTTCCACTGTCTTTCTATGTACAAGCTCTCTTTGTACACCCATGCCCAGCCATGTCATTAGAACTGAGAGCAGAAAATTTCCTTACAATGTTAAGGATCTTATGGAAATACTTCTTTATATTGTAGCTTAATGTACTTGGGAGACTTTAATTTAATATAGTCCTCTCACAACTACACACTTAGTACAATGACTACTGTGTTACAGACTTGTACTTCTTCTGTCAGATTTCTGCATGTATCAGTTAATGTTAGCGTGACTTTTAAGATTAACATGGACACTTGTGCTAATAAACCTCAGGTTTTACAATGCAATGCTGTCAGTCTTGAAACTTGCTTACCCTCTTGTTCCAACAGAGAACAGACCCTCCCCCACAATGAGCCTAATCTAGGCTCCCTTTGAAAGCTTGTCTATTTAAACAAGCCCTCCAGGACAGGTGAACTAGGTTCTGTTTTAGTTTCATTTTGTGGAATACTACTGCTGATGTACAAGTCTGTGTTACTTTTGCATGCAGATTTACTGTTGTATTGTAAACACTTAGAATGTCTTTGAAATAGGTGGGAGTATAAATGAAGGAAAATATATCAAAGGAGAGCTGCTGTTACTACTGCACAGAGTTGTAAATGAGCTGTTTCTGTCTTCTTTTGCTCTTCTAATGAGAATACGTAAAGCTTTGGACAGAAAAGTTTAATGAGTTAAACTTCAGTGCTTTAAAAGCACTGAAGCGCTCCTTACAGGTTGTACTTGATACAGCGTAAGATTTGTGATGAGGAGTTTATCTGGTAATTGCAAGATTACAGACATAACACAATCAAAGGCAAAGTAGTACTGCAGGTACAAGCCCAATGCTTCACCTGCAATGCGTTGGGATTTTAACGCAATCTAAGATACACTTGTGCCACTCAACAGGTGTTTAGATATCGGTGCAAATTCAGGGCTTGGCTGAAGCAATAAGCTTTGCTCTGAATCACAGCTGTAAGTTATACTTGAGAACCAAAGTTCTACCTGATGGTGTCCTATACTGCAGCAGTGTATATCATTCTGTCTCTGCACTGGTGCTATGTTATTGCAGCAGATTGCTACACAATATGGTGAGGCAAGGCTGGAGGGCCTTCTGATGAAGAGGCTCAGTGCACAGCACAGTGTTGATGGAAGTTTGCCGCAGTACAGAAGTCAGCAGGTAAGGAAAGCTCCGTGGTGATGACTGAGAAATCAACAGAATCCAATCTCAAGCCTTCATTTAAAGGTGGTTCATGGCTTGAATGCAGTAACACTGCATCAAGGAGTAGGAGGGGAACAGGAAGGGGCTGGAAAGAAATCCTTTGGGCTATCTGCAGAAAGACCAATAAAACTGTTGTGTAGACAGACTTGGTAAAGCATGAAGTTTGCTACCACAAAATTAATCAAAAATACTTTGAAAAAATTTGAATTGTCATTGCAAGTTTAGACTGGCTCAGCATTTTGTGTTATCTACCTGTGGTTTTTTTTATCTGGCTCTAGGAATCCTGGCACTGCCTTTACTGTATCTTCAAAAGGAAAGAAAATAGTCCTTTGTTTATCAGACTTGCCTGTGTTCACAAAATAGCATTTTTGCAAGTAAACTCAGTTGATTCAAAGAAATTCCTGACTCACCATCAATGTTTTCTCCAAGTAGAACCCAATTATCTTAACATTTCAGCTAGCTAGCTCTTTGGGTCCAAAGGTGTAGTAGAAAAATAAGCTATTGCTTTTTGCACATACCATCAGATGCTAGAATTTAGTAAGTAAAGGCTCTGTCTTTTACAGGCAGACTGACTTACTAAGAAGGTTGCTGAGATTACGACCCATACTGCCCTTTATGGCTGAGCTCCCTGTAAAGCAGCTTCTGAACTGTTGCAACTTTTAGCCCAAGTTTTAATGATAATCTGAAATTTTTTTATTGCTAGCTGTCTCAATGCAAGTTACCTGGTCTTGTGAGTTATAGCCCTAAATGTCATGTATGCAAGAACGTTCAGTTTAGAAGAGGGAGAGAACATCAATCTAAAATTAAAAGAGAATTTAGGTTAAAACTGTGTTTGTTCCAGCTTTGTGCCCAGTGCTCTATAGATCATTCTCACTGAATACAATAGTTTATTTTAATAAGCCTGCTTATTTGGACTTGATGATCTTAAAGGTCTTTTCCAACCTAAATGATTCTATGATTATTGGTCATCTTCAGGAAATGCACTCTTTTTCTTTTCTTGAAAGTTGATTAAAAAGAAAAATCAGCAAGTGATTTTACTTTCTGAGGGGGTTGAATTTGCAACTAAACTATTTTTCATTTCAGACAAAGTTAATTATTTCTATTATTGCTTATCATGCAACTTTATGAAGTATATCTGGAGGTAGCAGCTAGTATGTTATGTTCTGCTGTAAACCCCTAAACAGTTCTTATCACTTCATTATCTTTGCTAGGTAACCAGACATCTTAAGCAGTAGATGTTTTTGCTAGTCACTTGCTTTAGAAATAATACCAGGAATTTTTCTAACAAAATATCATTTGCTATGATATCAGTTTGCTATATTTTATAGGGAAGAAATATTTTTATTTCAAAATAATTTAATTTACTGTAGAAAGTTACAAAACAAGCCTTTTATGTTAAATGAAAGCACCATGGCTTTTTTTTTTTCCTGTTCTCTTAGATCTTATTGTTAAGTATATTTTGTCGCTAGGATTCTGTTTGTTGGTTTTGTGTGATTCAGAACATAACTGGTATATTTATAACCTAAGTAATCAATATGAAATGTTTTGTCTAGTGTCTTTTCCTCTTAATCCATTATTTAAATAAATAGAAGTAGTTTACATTAGGGGTTGTGCTTGAAATTGTAAAATAAAAGTCAACAAAAATGAGTGCATAGATGGCTAGGGAAACGTACCAGGCGTGGCTTTGCAGCTTGGGGTACCAGACTGAATGGGGAGGAGTAAGAAGGAAGAGACAAATCCTGTGGTTAACTACACAGTTCAGAAGTTTAGAGCAGCCAAGCAGTAAGAATATATGTACATGATAGCAACGGCAGGTTGCAGAGTAGAGGGGCCTGAGACTATTGAGCTGTTGCAGAAAAGGAGAAATCAAGCTCAGATAAACTGAGACTTCTGTTCTAATCCATTTCAATGCAAAATCAGCTGGGTTTGCTCAAACGACCTTTATCAGTGTCTTAAGCTAAAAAGATTGATTTAGCCCTGGCGTACGTGAGGAGTGACAGCACAGTCCTTTCTTTTGTTATACTGCAATAAACTGCAATATAGGCGCATAATGAAACACAACTTGAAAAGAGAGCATGTGTTTGTCCATTGGTCATAATTTAGCAAACACATATTTTGTTATTATTATTGCTGCTGGTTTGATTCTTATCATAAGTCTAATTTGGTAGATTAGATAGCACTAAATTCCTAGAGTTAATTGGTCATGTGAATGTCTCGGCCCTTTAAAAAAAATTAGATTATTTGTAGAACAACTTGAAAGAAAGACCTAAATTTATTATAAAAGTTCAAGCACCAGATGGCAAGTAAAAAGCATATTGTTATTAAACAAAAAATTGTGGGCCTGATTCAGGAGTTCTGTGTATGAAGTCAAATACTGTGTATGAGCAGCCTTATTAAAAAAATACAGCAGTCCTACCATTTCCTTCCCATTCTGAAGGCCAGAAGACGTGAAGAGTAATCTATTATATGATAAAACATTTCAGAAACCTATTGCAGTAGTAACTAGTAGTTAACTTGAGATAGGCTCTTCATTTGAGCAGTCCTGGTTCTGCACATTTTTTAAAAAAGCACACTCTGCACAGGACCAGTTGTTTTGTTTCGTTTGCTTCGTAAAAGAGCAAACAAAAAGAGTGCGTATCGAGTTTAGCATTTGACCATGCAAACGGTGGACTTGGTGCAATGGAGGTTAGTAACTTCTGGGTTGATATGGCTGAAGAATTGAAAGGAGCAGGTCTAGAACGTTTTAAATTGGATTAGTTTACAGTGAAATTTTCACTTGGAATCACAGCTGTAATTTCATTTTCTCTTGATCCCCTCACCCCACAGAGAGCTTAGCATGCTAGCTTTAACCAGATTTCTGATTCTATGGCATATGCATTTGCCGTCTGTTACTGTTGGGTGCATTATAGGCTCTGGCTGTTGAAGCTGAGAAGCAGCTGTGGAGTCTTTTCAACAGTGCATACTGGCTCAAGTTCAGCATTGCACTAACACTTATGCTGCTTGGGATTGGCTTCAGGTACAGGTAGAATGAATTCCCATCTAGCTACAAAAGACCACACAGACATACAGAAAGAGGAAAGACTTACTAGACTGTAGTGATCAACACTTTCTGTTGAAGTGCTTGATGATCTGAGTTCTATTTATTTGTTTAACTAGAATCTGCATCACATAAATACTGTTACAGCTAGCCCTAGTCTTCAAAATACCTGCTAAGTTGCATGTGCTGAGTAAGTTTGGAGATTTCTACAGTCTTTTCTGGTGAGATAGTAGGTTCATTAATACTTGATTACCTGATTGCTGTCAGATCACCTGCCAGGGCAAATCTGACCTGCATCAAGCATGAACGTTTACCATTTCTGTCAGTCAATAAGCACACACAACATACTATTCATGTTAACTTTAGGCCAGTTGTGGGAGGATGGACAATAACTAGGAGGGGCGTAGAGTTAGGGAATTGCCCTAACAGCTAGATCAAGCATTGTTAAAGTCTCCAAGAGCAAGGTGACGCTTTCAAAATTCTTTGAGCTAATTTGCACTAGTGGAGCAGGTTTATGCCAGATCCACACTCCAAGTGAAATGCAAGAACATCTGCATCGGATCAGACCAGAAGTGTATAAATCTCTTCATAGGACAAGCTTATGCTTATAAAAGTGTTGTAAGAACATAAGTATACAGGGATACTTACTACCCCAGGATATCACCACAGCTGCTGGTAGTTCATTGTGTAAGGATTTTCAGAGATTTTGGTTGTCTCTGTGTCTTTGTTTTAAATAGTTTTTGATTTTGTTGTTTTGTTTTCTCTGCACGTACTGTCTTTTAAGCTCATTTATACTTTTGCTACCCAGAACATCTGTGACAGTATGTTCCCCATTGAATAAGATTCTGTGAAAAGCTGCTTCTTCTGTTTTAGAGCTTCTGCTTAATAATTAAAAATATGTTGCTGTTATGAAGTGGAGAAAGTTGCACTTTGTTATGTAAGGAAGGTAAATGAAGCATGGTTAGTCTATGCCTTCCATAAGCAGTACATTAAGAATGATGAACCATTGTCTTAGTTGTTTCTTGTAGGCTACTGGTGATAGGTATTGGCTACCTACCAACTGAAAATACCCGGTTTGAAGTCTGACATAAGGATAAAGTAACTCAGTGTTTGTGGTATTATTTGTGAAATGTCTGGAAAACAGAACTGTATCACAGGGAGAAAACCAAATAGATATATTCCATATAGCTGAATTATTCTGACACAGTAGTCTGAGTAGATGTTAAGGTACATGCTTTAATTAGCTGTGAATGATAATCTGCTGTGTGGTTACTAAGTTAGTAAGTATTTAAGGCCTGATTGGTATTTTGTAGACTCTTTATCTTTACATAAACATTGGCCAGAACAGCGTATACAAGTTGAGTAATGTTTTGTGTTTGTTTCTCTTCAGTCTGTAATAGATTAGCTAAATGTCAGATTGGCATTTAAATCCAGGTTAGAAGTGTCACTTCAGTGCCTGGCCTGTCAACAATATTTATGCTAATGGTTTCTTTTCAAAGAATTCAGTATCCTTAAGTCCTTCACAACAATTTGTCAAAATTTTACCAAAAATATTTTGATTATGATAGCGTAAAACAATGATTTGAACACGGAAACATGAAGCAAATCAGGGATTAAAATAAATGAATGAGAGTATTGCTAGTCTGCTCAGTACATTGTGTGATACTGCATGTTCCCGCTAGCTCTGTCTGCTCCGAGCTATTATTGTAAAAACCATTCCTCTAGGTTCAGGCTGAACAGCATATGTAACGTCTGTCACAGTTTGAGCCCATGGAGATGAAATTGGTTGAACAGAGTAGTCTATTCAGATAAATGCAGGGGATTCATTCACATGGAAGTCATTCCTGGCACAGTTGATACACAGTATGAGTGAAAGAGGAAACAAAAAAGAGCCACTGAGGGCTGCACTCCCAGCACCAGAAAATCAGCAGAGCTTCATTGTTCATGATACATGTAAGTTACTTTACCTCACATCAGTCTCGCCCAAAGTTTTAAGATGTAGTAGTGAGACATAGTCCTCCAGTAAAAGATTACTTTAAATTCATTTGAAACCTGATTCTTGTTTATGTTTGTAAATAAACCATGTTACACCATTATAGCAGCAAACTTTAAAGTTAAGTGATTTTCGTCTTCCTTAAAAGCCCATAGGTATTTTTCTGTAGTACTGAAAAGTTGGATGAGTCTAGTTTAAATTGATAAAGAGGGAAGAAAAAATGCAGAGCTAGCTGGTACCAGCAAAAGCCTGGTATTATACTTAGGAAATCTGTATTTTTCTGAATTTTGCTGTGTCAGATGTGCTTCCACTAGGAGGAGTTGTCATCATATACTTACGCTGTAAGAGTATCAGACTTGCGCTTTAATTAACTCATTTGATGGAAAATGCAATTACTTATAGTTACAATGTGAAATATCTATAAAGTTCACCTATATGTCACCGGCTTGTTGTACTTAATGCTAATCGGTATCAATATAAATATGAAAGGAAGCTTGCAGCTTGTGATATCTTACAAGCAAACTTATGTTTGTCATTTGCATTTAGAGCAAAAATTGAGTGCATTTCCTAGAGATTAAAATTTATTTTGAATTTCATGTTTTCCATAGAATATTGTGATAACTTGAGAATTTCAGAGTTTTAAATTATGTTTTAATAGCCAGAGTTAAGGGAAAAGCTTGACATGAAATGCCAGGATGTCTAGAAAGCCCAAGAAAGAGGCAAGAGGGGAGAAAGTTAAATCTCGTATGTGAACAGTCTTAGGATTTTTTTGTTTAGTTGTTCTTTGTTTAACACTTACGTTGCAAATACTGATTATGACTTAAAACCATGGTGTTTTAGAAGTTCTAATGGGACATACTTTCATTTGTATTTTAAATTCAGTGTAATACGGTTACTGCTTGGATTTCAGTGCTTCCTTTGATCTGTTTGCCACTCAAGTGTTGCAAGACAATGGTACACTTGGTCGTACACAGTTTTGCTTTGTTTCTCATCTCTTTTCATCAAATCATGGAATATGACGAAATGTGTGTTTTGGTAGTTTTTCAGCAATACAGCTTCTGCATAGACTCCCATGGGATAAAGAGACAGAGACCTTAATCAAGCCTGTCCTTTCATTAAGAGAAAGGGGCTGCTTAAGATATATATCAACTTGGTATGTTTAAAAGACTTTCAGGTTGTTCTAGAGCAAAAGAAAACAGATTTTTAAACCTCTTGGGTATCACAAACCAGAACTGAAATTTTCCGTGCAGCTTTACTATTTCTCTTGTCTAATGGCCTTGATTTTTGCACTGAATCAAACAACTACAGTGACTTACAGTGCTGCCACTCCCCAGCTGTCTTCCCCATCCCTTTGCTGTGGTTGTTTCCACAACACAGTTGGCAGAAATAAGAAAGTCTGTGCCTCACTTGCTTTATTTTGCAGTCCAAGATGGATTAAAAGGGTATATGTTTACATGCAGACTGTGATCTGGATGGCAGAGGAGTCCATAACCTGCAGCAGAATTTGGGAGGAGATTTAATGTTTCAGATTTGCACTTTTGCTGTTTGACCACTTCCTCATCATTGCTTGCTTTGTGCCAGCACAAGCTTTTCTGTGGCTGTACAGTGAAGGAAATAAGAGACCTGATTTGACTTGAAATAACAACCCCTTCCTCTGGATCATTTTCTCTGCCATATCAAGTCTCTGATCCCCTTCACTGCATGGTCAAGCAAATGGTAGTGCTGGCACAGCAAAGAAATCGGTACAAGGGAGAAACAAGCACCTCGAGTTGGAGGCTAGTAATAGATGGTAGCTACATAAACTGGCTTCAGCAGTGCTGCCACCAGACATGTAACCATAGCTGAAAGCAACTGAAGACTAATGGTTGTAATCAAATTAATTTGACAGAGAAAAGCAAAGCAGTGTTTAGACTGTCTATTGGAATACAAATACATTTCTTTCCTATTCATTTTTACAGCTTTTATTCACATCTCTTGAAAGCACAATAGCTAAATGCTTGATAGAACTGTAAGAAAATTGTTCTTTTACAATATATTAAGTGTGTATTTGGTATAGACAAGATATTTCCATGTTTGTGGACAAAAAATCTCCACATTTTATGCGGACAGTACAAGTAAATATCAGTTTATGTTAGCTTACAAGTGTTTGCTATATTCCAGAGTCTCAGCTGAATTAATTTTAATGAGGTCTGGGTAGAAGAAAAAAAGGAAAAATAAGATTAAACACAAATAAAAAATGCGTATCAGTTAGCCAAAGACCTTAGACTCCAAAACAAATTTTATTATTCAAGTTTTTTGATTCATCTGCCAAAGCAACAAAATCTGTGATTTGCCCCTTCAGCTCTGAAGGCAGCAAAATTGAAAATGCAAATATATTTTTACATTTTTCGAGAATGTGATATACAACCTAATAGTAGTTTAACACAGTTTATGTCAGTCATTACTGTATACTGCCAGCAGCATGGTGTGCACTGTGCAAATGCATGGTGCCTTTGGAGTGGTCTAATTTATTTGCTTAGGCAGATAATATTTAGGATGCCAGTTGCTTCGACTCTACCAGCTTACCCCAAATTACTTAAAATCCCAGTAAGTATTTGTTTGCGTTCTCCATATGTACAAATACATTTATTTTAAATAGCCGATGTGACTCATTACCTAAGAATGTCAGTCTTTGAATCTATTTTAAATTGGATATCTGAAAGAGAAATTCTCAATACTTTCTTCTATGTTTCAGTAAAAATCACCACCAATCGAAATACTACACTGGAAAATGTATAAATGTAATGATGATGAAAATTCAGCTGTGTGATACTATTTATGAAAAATGTAGATTTTATAATAAAGCTAACTAACTAACACTTTGCTAGCTCTAGCAGATAACATTTGCACTGAAGGTTCATGTTCAGTAATTTGTCCCTTTAGTTTTCTTTCTTCTGTTCAATTAATCCCTCCCAACACAGTATGAGATTATTAAAATGAAGAAAGTAAGTACATTAGTTATGTGGTTTGACAGATATTTTAGAAATTGCTAGTTATTATTGCCTATGCTCTTTTGACAACTGCCTTCCTTTTACAGATATTTTAATTGTAAGACTGCATGTTTTTTTCTTTCTGTAGTATGAACAACACTAGAAAGGAGTCAACAAAGTAGGTTCCTTATGTTCTTTTTGTCATCAAGCTTACTGAGTACCTGCTCATGCTCCCCCCCCACCATATGTATACTTCCAGTTTTTTTCTGAGATCTATTCAGTTGCCTGTTCCACTTCCTTCGCATGCTGCCTTATGGAAATAGCTCGACCTGTATTTTCTCCTTTTCCAGTACTGTGATAGCACCGTGGCTCTTTTACTACAGTTTTAACTCTGCATGCTTACATGATACTGAGAACAGTTGTATGTCAACTATTCATAAAGCTGATTCATAAAGTGCAGAAGGCATTAATAGTTTAGGTCCAGACTGTATGGATGTAATTGGTTTCCAAGAGAATTAAGTATGTATTTCACTTTACTAGGCCACAGATTTTCTGAACTTAAATTGCATGTCTTTATGTTGTCTTAAGTAAAATAATTGGATCATCCACATTTTTTTCCATTATTTTCCTCTTCTTGTGTGTTTTCTACATGTTATAACGGATTTATCAGAGGTACTGCTTTGATTACTTTTATTTCTTTGTTTTATTTTGTTAAACCATCATCATTGTAAGAACATTAGCCTTTTTGTGTTATGTTCTTATGCTTTCTTTTTCCCTCTCCACCCTTGATGCCCTCTGCATGTGGTTTGTACATAAGTCACATACCCATCTATGACATTTTCAAGTGTAGGTAATTCTTCCCGTGTAAGAAGTTTTTTGATGGAAGTCTAGAGATGGAATCTGATTGTAGCAATTATTACATGATGAGTAGTTGTTGCCTATTATTCCTTTTCATGCAGAGTTAACCTTCCTACCTGAAGAAAAAAAAAATGGTGGTAGCTTATCTTTGATGTCATCCAGTTTATATGCAATGTACCAAGCTCTGTTTCTGTGAATACAAGAGGATTGATTTTTTAGTCATAGTTTCCCACTCCTTTCAGCCACAGTCCTTGGCCCAAGAAGTGCTTGCTCTGGACTGTCTAGTGCACACTGCCAGTATTTGTTTGATCAGTGTCTGACACTTTCGTTCTGCTGATGGATTGCTTTTCAGGTATTTCTGCTGCTTCTGTCTCTTGCCCTGTCTTGCAGACGCCCTTCCCTTTTTGCTAGCAGAAAAGATGGAGGTGGCTTTATAATACACGGGGTTTGATCAGTGCATTACCAACCTATAGCCTTATTAGATTAGGGGAACCATGCTCAATTCTTAACTAGAAAATTTCTTGTTTTCATTTAAGACAGTAGGCTAGAACAAGTCTTGCGGAAATTATGGCAGTTTACCATTACTGTATTAACAAATCCTGGAGAAGAAGATTACTTTTCTCACGAAGATGTTATCACTGCCATAGAGATGAAACAAGCTTTGGGTCATTTACTGGTATCTTCTGACTTTCCCACTCTGCATTTTGTATTCCCTTTACGGAACAGTCAGCTTCTGAGTTTTTGCGAAAATACACAGATTTACTGTCTTAAACTGTACTACTGACAACATGCTTTACACTTGGCAAATTGTTTAAAGAAGGGAGAGGAGAAATAAAAATATGACCTGGGCTGCAAAAGAAAAGGTAGTTCCTTTGTATTAAGATGGTAAAATCTCAGAGAGGTGACATCACAAGCATGATGACCACTTTCAGCTTTTCTAGTTTTTCATTCTACTGCATTCAGAAACTGGCACTCCAATGGCAGAAACTTTCTGCCATTCAAACATGCATTACAATAGAACATTCAAGCAATACCTGTCTAAATTGCTTAGTTAAGCATAAATAGTTAAGATGTGATCAGCAAAGAGAGCAGACTTTGGTCAGTGTTATTACTTAGTGCCGCAATACAGGACCTAAGATGTACAGAATATTGTATGGGAACATCAGCTTTATTGAGGCTGTAATTTAGAGAGTTTGTTGATTTCACTGATGCCAGAGGAAGGCGCATCTGAAAATGAAAGTACATCTGAGTACATCTGAAAACAAAACTGATAGGCCCCTGACTCAAGAGAGGTAGTTAGGAAGGCATACCGAGTTCAAGTGATTAAAATCCTTAAGAAAACTCTTACTCATGCAGGTGTCCAATAAATCAATTTTTCCTAATAAATGATTGTGTCACAGCAGGAGGCTGGTCTTAGTTTGGAAGTACAATACAAGTCAATTTTGCTGAAGTAGAAAAGGCACAGTAAGAGAAATGACTTTCCAGATGAGATGAAATTGCCAGCTTTGCTGGCTCACCCGAGTAACTTTGGTGGGGACAGGATTACACCATGATACATGGCTTGCTCCTTGTTGTATTACGGCCTGAATCCCCAAGGAAGACTGAAAAATGAGCATGAATTGTTGTCCCTGGAATACATACTATATCCACACAGTGATTTTGAGTTGCTCGACCTCGGTGTCTTTGTAACACACATATACCCACTTTTCAAAAATTACAGTGAAGCTAATTTGACGAAATCATAGCTGAATTAAGAATCTGGTATTACGTATCATTTACCTTGTGTCTGGACTATAACAAACCAACATCATCAGCAGCATCTTTTCATGATAGTTCTGGGATATTGTGATGGAGGAAAGAAGAAAACGAATGCATTATCAGTATAGTAAAGCATTGCAGTATGAACAGTTGGATTTAAAAGCTACATATAAAACACCTTTCTCTGTGCTTTTGCTTCAGGTATGCCCCAATATGTATGACTGCAACTGTGAGCATGTTTTTAAGATAACACAGAAAAGCACTCCAAAAGTAAAAGCTAAGTTCAGTTCAGTAGATCAGAATGCCACCATAGGAACTTCCCATTATTACCCATTTGATAACTTTCTGGCAGCAACTTCATTTCATAAAAGCCTCTGAACAGCTGGTGTTCAGAAACAGAACTGTACAAACCTAGGTTGGATTTGAATTGTTTATTTTGATGTGAAAAACCCTGAAATTGTATAAATTATGTGGGTAATACTGCAAGACTTTCCACATAAGGATTTCAAAATACTGTGACTTTACTCTTGAGCTTGTTAAGTAATAACAGAAGAAAAAGTCTCACTGAATAAATAGAAACAACTCATGGAGCAACCATGGTTTTAACCCGTAAAAATCTGGTGACCTGGCTAAACCTATGATGATCTCTTTATTGCAGGAAACCTGAGATGTAAAGGAAGTGACAGTGTTTAGAATGGGTAAATAGAACCTAGATCTTGTATCGCCCTCCAATACGTGCTGTCATCTTATATTTTTGTTGCTTTCCTTCCTCTGGAAAGGAAAGATACTCATTTCTCAGTGGGGAAAAAATATGTGCCCAACGTCTGCCACACCTTGCCGGTGTGTTTATAATCGCATTTTGGATGTTAAAAAAATGTTGGCATTACCTGCCCTAAGCAAGAATTAATCCTATTTTCAGAAATAAAAATAAATAGTGTAGAAGTAGAAGAATAATAGGAAACTCCCTCTGCCTAAAACCAGTTCTCATAATGAAATATTTAGGGTCTTTTACAATTTATTTTGTAATGCCATTTTACTCTTAGCCTTGAGCAGGCTTTGAATATATCTTGTGTCCTGACCACTAGGTTGTACCCTGCATCCAATTAACAGTGCAATATTGGTTAAGTAAGAGATGTTTGAGTTAATGTTTCTGTTACCTTTCTTCACCAAAACTACCATTAGCAGAAGGATCAGAAAGGTAATCAGTTATCTTGTGGGAGAAAAGAGATTTGTTTTTTTTTTTCCCCCTTCAGCTGTAGGAATAAATTTTTCATTAAAACAGTAGGAAAAAATCTACACAGGTGTCAACAAAGACTTAATAGCATGTAAAAGTATGCCATAAAATAATCACGTTCAAAGGTGTAAGTGCAATACATTTGAAAACAACACATCTTGTATCTCTTAGTATCTTGTCATATAAGGTTAATGTCATTTTCTGCTTGCACTTGAATTTCCTTTGGTATGGGGGTTTGGAGGCAGGGGGGTTGTTGGTGGGGGTTTTTTTGGAGTTCTTTTTTTCATTTGGTATTAATTAATAACAGAGCAAAAGTAGCTGGCCAAGTAAGATTAGACAGCCACTGTTTATCGCTATATTGTTTAAAGAGAATGTTGCTCTGTGGAAATTCTGGGATTCCTTACATGCTTAGTGCAGAATTTGTCTTTGTTCTGGAATGATATGTGTGGTGACTCTCCACCAAATCTTGTAGATATTTTTTAATTGTCATGGAAGCTAAATATTCAAAATGAAATATAAAATTTGTAGTCTTAAAAAATATATTCCTAGTGAAGTTGTTAAACAATTTTGAAAAGAAGTTCCTTTATGACAATAAAATTAAAGTCTGTGACTGAACTAGAAGTGTATGAACCAGGAAAGAGCTATTTGTCCACGGTTTTACTAATGTCCTAACCAGCTAGCTGTGTTTTCCTTTTATCTCCCTGAAAATCGTATGCCTTTCATGCTGACCATCTTGCAATCTGAAAGTACCTGTTTCAAGCAAGCCAATAAATGAAAGATTTCAGTGGCTGAGCTTGTCCTCACCTCACATAAGAATGTTCTCTGTGGCTTTAACATTCCTCAAAGAAATTCTTTTGTGGTGTGTCCATTAAATGTTGAGACTTTCTTATCAATGTTACTCCACGAGATGGTCTTAGTTACTGTAATACCACCATTCTTTAGATGTATACTTGTCATCCATAGCCTGCAATATTTTCACAGTAATAAAAACCCTGCAATAAAGCAAGTAATATAGCGGAGTACATAGTGGAGTATAGAGGGATTTCACAACGTGATTTGCAAATTAACAGGTTTGTTTTTTAATAGATCATCAAGTGACGAATTCCAGGATTACAACTTCCGCAGTGTAATGGTGTCTGTGTCTCTGAAGTGTAACCATTTTGACTTATTTCCAAGGTTGACCACTGAAGCAAAATTCATAGTGGCTTCCAAAACCATATCTGGTCCAAAACATTGTGTGTCTTACTAACGGTACTTGTTCTAATTTAAATGCTTTCAAAATATTTCTAGGAATGTATTGTACTTTAACACAGGTAATACTGCTACTGTGGCCTACCTTTCTGCAGGACAGCATTTTTGGGTTTGCAATTTGTATTTAAAAAAAAGAAAAATAAAAGCTTCAACACTTTTCTAGTGTTTTAAGAATTATAAAAATGCTAAACAGCTTTCTCTATCTGACAGAAAGCAACACTGGCTCTTTGCTGACCATAATATGTCAGCCTTTGGGCAGCTTCTTGTCATATGTTCAGAGTAGGCAGATGTGTTGGAACAAGTGGTTTGTGGCTGGAAAGTCATAATTCCAGTTGGTTTATACAGAGCTAATGAGCAAGTACTTTTCCTGAAGTATAGATGAGAGGAAAATCTTCAAATAAAAAAAAGTATAAAAAATATATGATTAAAGACACTACATGCCTGAACATGAGCATTCCCTGCTTCTGGCATCAGTGCTCTGATAAGAAATGTTCAGGTCACAAGTTATAGAATTGGGCATCCTTGAATTTATTTAGGATATGTTCAAACTTGCAAATAGAAATCTCTTCACAAACTCAGCAATTCTTTGGAAGCTTAAGTATTTGTTTATGTCGATCTTACATAACTGCTTACATAAGAGCAGTGATGTTGGGAGAATATTTTATGTGTCTATCTTTTGTCTTCCTATGTCTATTGTGTCCACCTTAATGTTTATCTTTTATTTCATTTTAGCAATTGGGGAAAAAAGTAACGAAAAGTATTTTTATTTACAAATAACTCAAATTCAGATGATATCATGATGGAAACCAAACTGTTACAATCTCTCGGTTGCTTTTGTCATAGAAATACTCTATAACAGGTTGACTTTAGCAATGTTCACATCTTGGACAAACACCTACCACAGAATCTTTTTCATTTTGATGTCTTACAGAGTATGCAGTTTCATTCATTTCCTTCATATTCCTACAGATAACACGGCTCCTTTTGCTATTCCTCTTCATTTTGTACGTTTTGTCATATGTGTTACATGTGTAAGAAGAATGGCATTATCACTGAATGAGCATATTGAGGAACGTTCTCTTTGAATACAAAGGCTGAGCATTTTTTAATTGATACTACAGCATTGAGTGATTCATCTTCTAAAAGGTTAATTCAGTTGTGAGAGCTAAACAAAATAGTCTTCAACATTCCCCCTTTGTGTGAGGATTACAATGAAACAATGAATTAAATGTAATAATCTTAATGCATACTACCTATTACCAAGCAGCCAAGAAAGTATTAATCTCTTTGGCCATAATGGTAGAACTTCCATGCTATTAAGCGCTTTCTGAGTTGTTCAGTCATTTAACATTCCTAAACGATAGTATTTGTAATTGCGTTTTGTTTTTCAGAGTCAAAGGCATTGTGAGGTGAGGGAATAGATAATGAAGTATCTACCCATTTCTAACTGGCTGACCCAGCTTGGTCTTGCAGAATATTGCATGCTCTTTGAACAATATGATGGCGTAGAGGTAAGAATTGGCTTTTTCAATAAAATTTTTGAGAAAATGTGAAGCAAGATGATATAATGCAAGTGATTAGTGTTCCATGGTATGACGTTGGAGCAAAAAACCTAAAAGCTGATAATTTGCTTTTTTCTTAGGAAAGGGGAAAATAAAACCAATGTCTTTTGTAACTGTGTACTAAAACTTATAGAGAAATAGTGTCACTTACTGGTGAGCTAGATAAAATGAACATTTTACTGTTTCTAATGCTGTTTGTCCTACATTAGTCTTGGCTGTTTCAGATTGTAACAAATAGGCATGTTCACCAGAGCAAGAACACATAGATAACTTTTGTCCTGCAAAAGTTAACAAATAAGTTTCTTGCTTAAAATTCAGAACTAGATAAAATATAAACTTATGTGCCAATTGTTGTATGAAGTTGTTCATAGGTAAATGGATACTATGTGGCTTAAGAATAATCTTCTCTGTTGAGCAAATACCACATTACAGAAGGACCTTACATCAGTCATCCTGAAGATCCCTAGAAATTTATTTAGAAATTCTTAGGAAGGCCTTTTCCCACAGGTCTTACTTGATCAAAATTTCTTCTTTATTGTCCATATCGTGTTTTCAATTCTTATCATCCATGTACAAATTTATTGACACTTGCATACTATATAATCAATTAAATGCTGCTTTGACATGTTTTAATTCTGTCTTGCTGTCTTCCTAATTCAGAAAATAAGTGTAAAAAATACAACTGAATATTCTCATCAACTCAAAATATTCTTGGATTTACTTTTAAACAAATTTTTTACAAATTTTTTTTGTCGCTAATGGAAGTTTCATGAAGTGGCATTAAAGTTCATTTAAAATTGGCTTCTGTGTCACATCTGTGCTGCTTGTATACCAGAGTTCTTAGTGTCATGATAATCTCATAATCCAAGCAAAATAAAAATAAAAGGATTTTAAATATAAGTAGAATTTGTCACAACTAGGAAAAGGACAGCATTTTTCTGCTTTCCCAAATGGACTCAGCCAGTAAAACTTGGAAGCATGTTGGAGAATGTTATTATGTGATTCACACTACCATTGTAACAGAGAAGACCATAATATAGAACCATGGGACAGCTGTTTTGACAGTCAACAAACAAAAAAAAAAACCTGCAGCAAAGATAGTTTACAGCTTACTGACCCTGTAAGCTGCCTGTAAAAAGCTTTTGCTGAAGCGCAAAACTTAAAAATAGGCTTAGTGTGTCATTCTAGATACAATGGACTTTTTTTAAGCTCTAGGCCATGAGTCAGAATTTCAGTTCTGCAATATCTGTAGATTACAAGCGTTATATCATTTCTTAGTTCCTCAGCCAAACTGAATATTTTCCTGAAACAAAACTTTAATTTGAGAAAATGCCTGACTTACCCTGACTTCACATACCTGCTTAATACTAGGCATACGCTTAAGAACTATATTGAACCAAGCTTCTAAATTCTTGAAAGCCTAAGTAATTGCCTTTGATGTCTTCTACTTTTAAAAATAATTACTAATAACTATTTACACTGGGGTTTTTATCTCTGCAGTAGAAGGTATGATTATATCCCATTTTGCTGAGGAGGGCAGTGATGAACAATTAAATTGTTCTTAGCTAAGTAGTAAATTCGTGGCAGTAGAAGACAGAGTTCTTGGGTTCAGTCAACTGCTCTACCCAGTTCTTAAGCCAGACCAGAAAGAGCTTATGATCTTGAATGAAGAAAGAAAACTTCGAGGTGGGAGACTGTTCTCCCTGACAAATAAAATTTCCACATATTAGTGTTGTCTGCTGCAAAATGCAGCAAGTTCTTTAAAGCTACTAAAAAATGTGTCTATAAAAGCTCCCGCTGTGTTACCCTGAGCATATGCTGTTCAGTACTGGAGTTAACACCAGCCTTTTTTGTGTTCCTCCTTACAAGCTTTTTGCTAAAGTTTGAAGAGCAGGCGTATTGCATTTGTACTACTTCGTGTGTGGTTTTTCGTGCAGGATGATTTTGGGGTTTGGAGGGGAGGGTGTTGGGTTTTTTTTGAGAAGCAGAGGGAACCTCTGTCACTGTTGCCAAAGCTGAAAAATCCTGTCTACTGAAATGTGAATTCATCATTAGTACCAATTTTTGCATTTGGGTAAACCTAGAAAGGGATAATGTAAGAGTAATAATTATTCAACTCCCTTCTTTCACGTCATTAGATACATAGAAGGTATCATTTGAGAAATACTTAATATGACATTTTCAGACACAGCTAAATTTCCCTAACAGCTTTTGAAACAGTTATAGCTAGTAATATAAAAAATTGAGGCTTTCAGCATTTAGAGAACTACTCAGTCTAAATCAAAGAATGTCATGCTTTTGCGGTGGTTTTAGTTTGAAAGAAAGATTTAAAAAAGACAATTGCAAAAACAGTGGCTCACTTAGAGTAGACATCTGTGTCAATTGTCTTATTTACACAGTGAAACAATGTGATTTTTATGTTTTAGGGTCCTAGGTCTGACTTGTCAAATCTCCATTAGAAAAGGCCCCTTTTAGTAGTACGACTTGCCAGTAACAAAATGGATTTTTCCTATGGATTTCTCTTTATCATATTTACAGTGAAAATACAGAACAGGAAAAATAAAAAAATAAATTTAATAATAACTTTTCTGCTTTGGATGTGATTTCTTTTTGCTCTGAAAAATGTCATCATCAAATGAAATTTTGTACATACTTAAAAATCAACATCAAATTGAAATTTTGTACTGACTTATAAATAATGCCTTGAGTTATTCAGCAGCTTATTTTGAAAATAAAATAGTAATGATTTTGTGGAGGGAAAGGGGAATAAAAGAACAGTTCAGGTTTGATTACCCAAATGCATTATCTGGAAATTCACGTTCTTCAAAACAGTGTCACAATCCATATTATCTATTAATTACAGTGAATATCTTCTTGATTATCCAAAACCTTCCTTTCCAATATTATTATGCTCCTCAGTTCACTCTGAGATTTATCTTCCTTCATTAGCTTAAGTGCAATTGGCATACCAGCACTTTGGGGTCTTTTGCTATTCAAAGGAGTAATAGCTTTTAGAAACTCTACAGCTCTCTTGACCAGTTTTGTTTTAAGAAAAAATTAAGAGACAATGAATTAATGTTTTAAAAGAAAAATTCTTCAACCCTTCAATAACATAGCTTATCATGACAAAGGGGCTTCGTATAAGACACAAATATACTTACGTTTGCTGTTACGTAGCTTACAGTATCAGAAACAGCAAACCTGTCTGAAAGAAGTTTGAATTCTCCTGGACTAACAGGTTTAGTATGTTCCTTACTCTGGCATTTGCTACAGAACTTAATCCATCTTGCAGAAGTTGATCTTAGAAAAATGGGAATTGAAAATCAAGTCCATCAAACACACATCATTTCTAATATCCTGCTGCTTCAGGAGGTAGAAAAAAAGAGAGGTAAGATTTCCATGTTGTCTCCTAAAGACTAAGAGAATGAGTTAAGGCAACCCGAGCTTTCCTGTCACAGAGAGATGACAAACTAATACTCTGATTCAGCCTAGGATACTGCTCTGAATACAGATCACAGGGGTACTTTACGTAGACAATAAGAAGAATAGCTAAACATTAATCTTTAGGCAGGGTTTTAAAAAATAATATAACCTGTACTTTTTTTAGAAGTTGTCATTTAGAAGAGGCTCCGCTTTCATTTCATTTTCTATTGCTCTCACAGTCTTCAGCTTAACAAGATACAGTAATGTTAACAGACCATAATTGACGGAAGACTGTGTCACAAATGTTTTCCTCACTTGGAAAGATCATATCAAAAGGTCTAAACCAAGCTATTTTGTGTATATGCCACCTCATCCCTAGTGAGGAGAGAGGAAGAGTGCTTACACAGGCAGTCCTGACCCTCCTTTTCCATTTGGGACTTTGCTATGAATTAAGATTTGATCACTACATCTTTTGTTGCTTTTATCAGTTCAGTATCAAAATTCAACTCAAGTTCGTTAGAGTTGGAACAAGCCCTGTAAGACATTCTGTTCTGAGTGGAAGGATATAGTGAGATGTTATTCAACTATGACTTATTGTACAGGATATTTTGAGAATAGTTAGCAAGGTATGAGTATTATGCAGTCTGCCCAATAATTCTAAAGATCACTGCCTAAGGCTTTTACAAATTTAATGTG
>NW_009217053.1:0-10498 GCF_000690835.1 Fulmarus glacialis | reverse complement strand
CTGCTTTTACCCTCTCTTAGTCAAGATAAAAAGACTTTTGGAGCATGTGTAAAAATTGAATATTCATAAAATGTGTTTAGCTACTTTAACTTTTCAGAAGAAACTAGAACTGGTTGTGTACAAGTAGGTCAGTGTATTTTCTCAGTGTTTTCTGAGGAGTTCAAGATTGGTTTAACAATTACATAACTTCTACAATGAATTGGTTTAACTTTCTTAAAATATGAATATAAATATGACATTTTTGTAACTGCTACTGTGAAAAGACTAGGGAATTATTCACATTGATTACTGCAGTGAAACTAGATGTATTTCAATTAGAACCTATTTTCATGTGGCTTTGGGACTGCATTTTGTAACCTTTTCAGGTACTGGAGTGGGGAATATATTACAGTTCTCAATGTAACATTTTTTTGGAGGAAAGGACTGTTCAAACTGTCATTTGCATGGTGAATTGATTTATAGATAGTTATGTAACATTTCAATCAACTCACTGGAATGTTCCAAATTCTATTAATATAGCTACAACTAATGATTGTTCAGCTTCAGATATGTTGAGCTAAATCTAATCTTGCTGTACTGCTGGTGATTTTAGTGAATTTGAATTTGAGTCAAACATTTTATCTCCAGACTGGAGTGTATACATCTTTTGATTTCTGGACATATGTCTTGCAAGGTGACAGCATGATGCCATTTGTTTCTTTTTTTTTTTTTTTTTTTTTTTGGCAGTTAAGTGCTAGAATTCTTTAAGCTAAGTTCTAGTACAAGTAGTGGTGGTTCATATTTTTATGGGCTTTTGCCTTGGTGAGCAATGTTTTCATTCACTCTCTGGTTTTGGCTAATGAAAACAATTAAGTGTATAATTGAATTATGTGCTTGAAAAAATAGAGCCAAATTGATCTCTGAGTTGTTCTGTTTATGCCAGGATATTTACATTCTAGATAGCTTTGCCTATTGTATTAAAGAATTCTGGGAAGGCTGCAAAACAGATCAGTTCAGTCAGTCATACATGAGTGCAGACTGTTTTGTTTTCACAATAGGGACTAATGGTTGGTATCTAGTCTCCAGCCTATTACGACATGGTTTTGTTTTGTGTCTGTCTTTGACAGAGTGCTGTGTCTAGGAGCAAAGTACCTAATCAGTTACACTGAAATGCTTGTTTTCCAGCACTGAACTGTACTGAAGTCAGACATTAGAAAAAACATTTTGTTTAAATCTTGCATTCTCTTAAATAAATACTAATGTCCTACTAATGTACTTACCAGTACAGAGCAAAGGCTATATTATTCTGTTCGTTGTTATTTTGAGCTTTAAATAAAAGCATTGTATTCATTGCTGGTTCAACAGTTTCCAGACAGTGCTTGATGTGATAAGTCACTTTAATACGCAAGCATTTTCACAAGGTTAATTTTATAGGGCTAAGCATTTCTTTGTACAGCAAAGTTAAGTTTTGGAAAATTTTGTCAAAACATTTTCTGTTTTCTAAAATGTTATCTGGTTCTGAAAATACTTTGAACAGAACATGTCTTGGTACACTAAGACTTGGATTCATCCTGTCTAACTCTAGCTACTTGGGCTGTGTTTCCACAGTAATTAATACCAAGATCTGTGTATTGACATAATGCCCAGCAACACATTTGACCTGGATGAAATATGTGCACATGATCACATATCTGTTGAATTAGGAAGAGTACACAATACGAAGTTCACTACCTTTACGCTTTTATGCTATCTTTATGCCAGCCAACGGTAGGGAAGTGATTAGAATAACTGGTTTGACGTGAGTAGCATTTGCTAATCAGTAGAAAAATAACCCTTCAAAATGGTTAAACCACTGCAGTCCAGGAGAATGAATTTTATAGTGGATCTGTGCTTTGAATAATGGGGCTCTGATATTTTTGATCAGTATTAGAAAACTGAAAGGCTGCTGTGCCATTGATTCTTGACCTTAATTGAAGCTGGGGTTCCAAAATGCCAGCCTAAGCAGTCTGTGCCCTCTTCAGCTTTCCTTTAGCTGCTTTTTCCCATCTCCGTATCATTGCTTTTGTTGTTCGTAAAACTATCCTGCAGCCTCATGTTGAATCCATTGGGGAAATTCAGTTGGCTGAAAAACAACTTTCTTTCCGCTCATATTCATCCAGATCAAGTCCCCATGCCGGTTCACTGTTCAGCTGCACAAACCCTTGTGCAAGTATGAAAGGCCAAGGAAGAGACAGCAGAGGTGAGCCCTGATGGCTGAAACAGCCCCACTGCCTAAAGTGAAACCACAACTGAAGGTCTGTTAGGAGGCAAGTCACTCTGTGCTCCCTCAAGGTATTAGAAAGAGACAGATGAATTCAGCAGATAATTCAGTCCACTTTCAATTTGAATTACCTTATGTAGGTATCTATATTTTTTTTGTTGATTGTAGAGATACCCCAGGATGGCTGACTTCCTGGCAGATCACTAGGCAAGCATTGACAGCTGATGGAATGAATTTAGGCCCAAAAGTACAACTGCAGTTGGCCTGGAACGTTTAATCTCTTCTTTTGAGTGCAGCCTTTCAGATTTCAAGAAAGCGTTTGTTTCCTTTTCTCTAAATCCTGATGATCTCAAATATTTGCTTAGGGCTTGCCACTATATTTCGTTTCCTTGCAAATCAAAGTATACAAGTGGAAAAATGTTTCCAATTTCTGCAAACTTTCTTCTTAAGTGCAAAATTGTTACCAGTTCTGAATATACGTCCTACCACTGTTTCATGAACAGAAGACCACGTGGCTGTGTACTGAGTCAAATTGATAGTTGCTCAAGTCCAGGATCTTGTATCAGGTAGTGGCAAAGTAGATGTCAAGCGAAACATGGAAGACCACACCACCCCATAGTGATGCTTTCCCAGAATACTCTCTAAGCATTTAATCTAACAAAAATGAAGTTTCAAGAAGGTATGAATGTGAAGAGCCATAAATACTCTTTCCACAGTCCTTTTGCCTGTGTCTTGACTTACCTTTTGATGTGCACTGCAGCATATTCTGGATCTTGGTGTCCTGCCGTCTAGGCCAGTATCCGTTCATGTATTCATAACATGCTGTGACTCTTTTGATGTACCTTTTGTTTTCTGTTCCAGGGAAATTGTAGAGTCAGAGGGTGGGGCCTGCAGCTTGCCCGAACTTGTCCCAATATGGAATCAAAATGCATCCAAAATTCGGGTACTAAACCACTCCCAAGTAAAGCAAAATATGGGCTGTGCTTCTGTCTGTGCTTATAGGAATGTTCTCAGTGGCTATCTAGCACCTTTTTGTATTCTTAAAAATGTTTGTTTGGCATTGCAAAGAAGCCAGGAAATAACATATCCTCTTCTAGAAGTAGCTTCTTCTGGTATGAGAGAAACTGATGACGAATTAGGTGTAATCTGACTCCTGTATTGCACAAAAATTGCTCTGGTCTTCCTTCCCAGAGCATGAGGCATAGCACTCTCTCCTGTAACAATCAGCAGTTCGAGACAGACATCCTGAAAGCCCAGTACTTATAGAGTAGTGCTCCAGGAAGGAACTGTGGTTTTCTCAGTATCCTCTAAGAAAACTAAAGGGTTTGATGCTATGGGGGATTGGGACAGAGTGATATTTAATCATGTTACCGTATCGTGCTACAGTCTTTAGGATTGTGATTTATTATGATTTCTTATGACCTATAGTAAAAGAATAAATCATGCTTCAGATATGTTGAGGAATCCCACCGTATTGTGATCAGCTCCTTCAGTGTGGTAGAAATGTTACCTATAGAGAGGGTAATATAGATATATAAATGCAAATGTCTTTTTTGATATAATAAAAAAATACCTTGGATATTGCCAGACATGGAAGATATTTCTTGGTTCCTTTATAACCATGAATTTAATTACAGAATTATTTTAGAAAGCTTTGTATTATTTGACTATTAAAATGTTTGTGTACATTTGTAAGTATTCATGATGTACTTTTCTGTACATCATTACTTGAGTTATGAGTGGAAAGATACGCAGAAAGCTCAGTGACAAGAAGTTTTTTTTGAGGTGTTCTAAGCGCTAGAACTCTGTTTTTCCAGTACCTTTTTTTACTGAGCTGAATTTTATGGGTTAATGCGATTTCATTAACATCTTAGAACGTTTTCCTTTGAGAGGCTAAAGGTATAAAGAATCTTTCCTTTTTGTCTTGTACGGGGTTTCTTATACAAAGAGATTGCAGTAGGATATATATTTAGATCTTTTAAAATTTTATTTGTCATACAAAGAAGGCCAGCCTTAATGGATTTAAATAAAATATATGCATTGACATAATTTATTGTGGATGAATAGAAAATAATATGCAAAACCTGAATTAGATTAAATGTAATTAATATCCGTAACTTCCTGCTTTTGGTGGGGAAAAGAGATTTTGCATTTAAACTCTTAAATAACTGTTTCTGCATATGTTGTATTTCTTGCCCTGCTGCAGTAGTGTAAGTTAAATATGAAGTGGTTTCTTGCCATCTGGGTCGTCTCTTTGTCATTCACTATATAGAAGACCTAAGATGTGTGCTATTAAGAAGGAAGACAAGCAAGCAGTACAGATCCTTGCTTGTGCTTGGGACAATATAAATAGAGACAAGTCCATCTTCAAAGAAGGTGTAAAATAACTGAGGGACTCCCTCATGTGTAATTAGATGGCTGAAATAATTAGCATAAAGCCATAACTGGTTTTGCCTTGTCAAACCCAAATATCTTGCCTTTGTCACTCTCAGATAAAGCCCCTTTTACTCATTCTGGGGTTTTTTGCTTCTCTTTGAAACACAATCAGAGTGCTTTGGAACAGTGGTATGTAGTGTCAACCTGGCAGATTCCAGACTAGTGCTAAAGTATTCTGGTAGCTTTGCCAATAGGTGGAGAGGAGGCTGCTTTGAACACTTTCATCTGCGTAAGTTAGAGGTGGTATTGCTACCTGTGTGGTCTATTTTGCTCTCACTGAGAGATACAAGGATGTGAATGTTTTAGCCATTTCAGTTTGAAGAGGTCAGAAATGTAGGTGCTGTTACAAAGTTGTAAACAATACACCCCTGGCTGTACCATTTCATCTGTTGAAAGTTCCAGATTCATTTATTGCTGCTTTCTGGCCTTCTGTTATCCTTGTCTCTACCTTAGTTATGTTCTAAATGAAAAACTCCCCAACATCTGTCACATGCAAAGAGAGGCTGTTAATTCTCTTGTATTAGAGACTTCTTATGGAAACATGGAAAAACAGAAGCTTACAAGGAAATCTCAGCTCCATAGTAACAGTTCTTCCACTGCTAGAAGCAAAGAGAGGCAAATATACCCCCTGGTAAAAAGGAACCCATAAAACCTTGGGCAGCTTCTTTCTGGTATTGTCTTCCAGTTTAATATGTCATTTACCAAAACTAGTCAATAAAAGAAAACTGGTTTTAATGCAGTTTTACCCATGTATTTCAAACTTCTGAAACAGGTCTGTCTAATCTATGCCAGCACAAGTTGTTGGACATGATTTTCAATATCAAATTGAAGGCGGGGGGCGGGGGACGCACAACATGTTGTTGTCACAGAATATGTGCAATAATTCATTTTTACTAATTTTTTTTTTTGTTACTAATTGTTTTTTGTTAATGATGATACTAAGTTTTCTTGTATTACATCTGACAAGGGCTGTACTTAGTTTTTTTGGTTCTAGCAGTGGCTGATACTAGCTGACTCAAAACATATGGAATTCTGTAGCTCTGAGAACTTCTGATAGCTACAGTGAAAATTTTTTTCCAAATCCTTCCAAAAGTTTTTGTTTCTTTCTGACTTAAGACTTACAATAGTGAGCTGCAGATGAGAGGAGTTTAACAGTAAACCAATTCCTATTGGAAAATACTGATTTGTCAGAACTAAAGTTTTTAGCCAATAGTAAATGAAGATCAGACATCTGATACTATAGGTACCCAGTTTGTACTTTTCTAGGTCTGCAAAAATTAAATGTGCTGTAGCCAGAAACTCCAGCAAGCCAGAGCATGTTCATGCTCTAGTTTGTCACTGAGTGAGCTAAGATTTATATAAATCCTCAAACTCTCCTCCTTTACTACAGCATTATTTCCAGGATGATCAGCTATGGGATATTTCTGCTTGAAAACTTGAATCACGAGGCTTCTTCACTCTGTCTCATAACAGATAGCTCTTTGGGAGTTTCTGAAAGACCTTGTGTCTCCAGACCTAAGACACAGCAAATAGCAAGACTCGATGTTGGTAGCTTTATTATGGAGGTCTGGTTAGCTGCTGACTGAACTTGTCCATTTCAGTTGGCAGCCGGGAGGAAACTTAGAAAGCACAGTTGCCATAGCTTATAGTTTTCAACCAAAATATTTTCAGATTTCAAGTACTGGAGCATTTTTCACTTTGTATTGTCATTCTAATTTGGTCTGATATGTCTTTGATTGATTTGAAAATTACCAGCGAACAAACTTGATTTCCTTGCCAACAGTTAAGCTGATCATTATTTTTCCTATGTGACATCTGTGGGAGTTGAGGGAATGTAGCATTTTGTTTGGTTGGGTCCTTTCTCTTCCACGACAAGTCTACAGTAGAAACTTGCTTTGACTTTTGTTTATCAGGAAATCTACAAGAACTGCTGTTTGAGCAATCCATGCATACCATGTCCTCATCTTGTGTAGTTACTTCTGCATTTTATCATTGCAGCTGCACAGCAGTGCTTTCAGAGTAGATGTATTTTCTCCAGGTTATTTTGGCAAGACTGGAATTCTGATGCTTAAGGTCAAACTGAAAAGTTCCAATGAATCCTCTTGTTTTGTCCCATCATCCCTTTTGTTACCGTAAGCCAGGCACATTTTGAAAATGGTCTCTCAGGAACTGGCAAGTAACCAATTCTTGGCACAATTAAGGTACACAAGCTACAGTATCACAGGTCTTGAGACCTAGGTCCCAGTTATGTTCCTCCTCACTCATCTGTTCAGATAGCTGCTCTTATAGGTGTCTTTGCACTAGGTGGAAAGTTGCACCTGTACATACACCCTTCCTTCAGAAAGCAGAAGTCAAGGGTGACCAGAGAAGGCCACAGCAGTGTGTGATGTGTGGCCAGCGATGGCCAGCACACTGCTGGTTTCTCAGTTGTGTTTCTGCCCTAGGTGCCTGTCACAAAGGATGGCGCTTCACCACTAACATTTCTGTGGCAAGGTGATGCACAGACATGGTGCCATATAGATAAACAGATGATTAAGGGGTATGGCAGGTCAACATGGAATACTGATAGGGAGGGCTTGACAGAGGTGCTGTGCTTGTTTCAGGACATTGGTGCTTCCAGATTTCATCCCACATCTCAGTAAACCCATTTCCAAAGTAGATAGAAAGTATGAAAACAACAAAAATGCTGCAACAAGGAATCTGATCTAGCTTAATTCAAACTCACAACTAATATAGCTAGTGTAGGCAGCCCTGCGAATTCTTCATTCTTACAGGTTGCAGACAAATTCTCATTAACAGCTTTGCATCAAGTATGTACAAGGATGGGTTGTGTAAATTGTCATATGTGAAGACAAAGACCAATTTTCAGTTTCATCTGAAGACAGAATAAAACTCCTAGAAAAAGGATGTAATGACTCATGCAGGAGTAATCACGGTTTATGCAGGTCTGCCCAGCTACCAATCCCACTACTTAGCACCCAGTCATGTTACTAAGGAAATTACTTCTCCTTTTCTAGTTCTTATTCACAAAACATGACAATGAACCATGACATTACTTCCTATGTAGTTACAGTGCCTGAAAATTTCCTGAGTTTTTGGAATCAGCCAATAGAGACCATCTTATGTGCTAACTGAGCTGAGTTTTTGGCATGCTTTTAGATGTTTTTTTACCTGAACTGTGGAACGTATGGTTTAGATGGAGAAGCAAGGCATTTTCCTTTATGCAGTGAGGAAAATAATAGTGTGCACTTCTGCAGCATCTTCCACTCAATAAGCTGATAAAGTACTATACAGTCTTTCCTGTGAAAAACATCTACCACTCCGATGTATGTTACAAAAATGTAAGTATAGGTCATACAGGAAGTAAGTGGGTCAGAATACTAGAACTGCAAGTGTAATCCGGGTATCTCAACTCCTCTTTCTGTATTCTCACCATAATTCCATTTTTCTTGCACAGGACATATTGGTGAGGCATTTTGGTGTCCAAGATAGGATCACAGTCTGTTGTTTTTTGGTTCCTTTCTCCTCCCCCTGCTCTTCCCCTCCCTCCCCCAGGTATATTTTGAAGGAAGATTGTGCCTGAAATATCCTATGAGAAATCTCCATAGAATGTTACTTGTGGCAGTGAAATTCTGGAATCTGTCACTGTGCCTGAAACATTTCTGGTACCTCTCTGTCCCCAGTACTTACCTGGTTTTGCACAACTGGCAATGACAAAAGCAGAGTACCATCAGCTATTCAAGATTTGCTAGCTTTCCTCGTTCATCAGTAGCTCAAATGTCATTGCATTTGGGGAAAAACTTAATTGAAAAAAGACCGGAGTGAGCTTTTGTTGTGCGTTTAGGCCTCATTTTATGTGAAATTCGTTTGAATTTTGATCTTAACTTCAAGGTTCTGTTCAGTGTCAGTATGATGTTACAATTTTCTGTAATTTGGGAAGAGAAAGTTATGTAAGTGTAGGAGTCTGCATCCATTGGCGTGCCTCAAGTGGTGACTTACGTCCTAGCACCAGTAAATGAATTATTTGGGAAACTGTTGTCTTTCACATTTACCTCAACTCTTCTGTTTTGGAGGTTGTTATTGTAAAAGGTGCATGGCAATACCAATAGTTATGATGCTTTCCTACTGCTCATGTCTGCCTTAAGAAACCAAAGTGGGGTTGCTATGGGAAGGGGAGCACCAGTCAGAATTGCCACTGCAAGCTTCCTTTACCTCAGTATATTAGATAAATTTAATTTTCTAATCTTCTGTATCCTCCTCTTCCCTTACTGCATATTTGAGCATTCTCTCCCTTTATTTTTTTTCTCTCTTGTGTTATACTAAACTTCATCTTACTTGAGCTTTCTTATGCGAAGATTCTACTCATGTCTATGAAAATTCCCAGACTTCTCCAAGAACTTTCCTCTCCTACTTCTGCAACACACATGATGGCTAAAGAATCTTGTCTTGGTGAGCTAAATGTTTCTTAAGCTCTAGCTACACTTCAAAGGAAGGTCCAGTGCTCTTTCTGTCTTGAATTTCTTCATTTTTTAAAAAATTCATTTTGCTGTAAGATATTTTATCTTACATATTTTATTGCAAAATTCAGTGTTCTAGACAACGCATAAAAACCCAAACTACATAGAGGTGGATGTCCTGGTTCTTCCCAGTACACAAAGATGTCACTATGGTAAGTCAGCATGTGGAATTTTAATCCTGCTGTTGTCACCATTGGATGTAGCTTAACTTGTTTGGAGTGAGAATACCACAGTTTCATTTATTTTTGATGATTGGTTTGATAATACGTAGAGGTCCTAGAATAGATATAAAATATAATAATAATCTGCTCCTTACTGACATTTATCATTTAGATAGTTTAGGACCACAACTTGAGCAACATCATGTGGCCAGGCTCTGAAGTAGATACATCTGAAGATGGCTATTAAAACTAGTCCTGGTAAAAATGGGAAAAGAGAGTGAAAGAAGTGAAATGAAAATAGTGCATGAAGAGGGTGTCCCAAAACAGAAGAACCATACAAGTAGTAGGGATCAAATATTTAATATCAAAATCAATTAAATGTTTGGTTAGGCAGAGAAATATTTGCCTCTGGAAAGCTAATGCCGATAGGATAGCATGTGCAGAATGTTGGCTTGTGAACGCTGACAAGAGGGAAAGAACAGTGTTATCAAAATTGCTTTGGACAACTGGAATAACTGCGGCAAAACTGCAGAGAAATGTTGGCCAGGCAGCCTGAAAGACTGAGCCAACAGGAAAGAGAAAAATACAATGTTAAAGAAAAATTTGATCTAGACAGTGCTTTAAAAGTCAACTGAGTGCGCCTTGATTTCTGTTTAAGCAAAAGCCCTTTGGCTGAGTCAGTGGTACAGCTGAAGATGCCTGAGGTAATTTGTTAAAAATGAGTGTTCTATCTATAACTATCTGATTGTTTTAAAGGGTATACTTTACAAAAGGAGGTTAACTAGCCATCTGTTCTGTCAATAGCTCTCAATCCTTTACAGCTATTTGACTTTATGTTTTAGAAAATGCGTTTTATACTACCTGCCTGTTGCACAATCCTCATGTAACATGGTGGGATGAGGGGGAAGTCTGCTAATGTAACTAAATTGTGTGTGTGAAGTATGTAATAGACTCTGAATTGTCCGTGAAGAGGGTGGGTTTAGGAAACTTAATTTTTGCTGTAGTGCTAGTTTGGGAGGCGAAATTATGGAAGTCAAGTTCTTAAATCCATGGAAAAGGGCAAGGAGAGGTCACTGCATGTAAGCGGCGTGCGTGCCGGGGGTTCGGCCAGACTCAGCCTGAACAGCCTGCGGAGGGGTGTGGTC
>NW_009217052.1:0-16344 GCF_000690835.1 Fulmarus glacialis | reverse complement strand
GGCGGGAGGAGGAAACACCCGTTCACCTGAGGCTGTGGGTCTCGCTGCGGTTGAGCTCGGGGTCTGGGCCCCGGCTGGGGTCACTGGGCGCTCGAGGGGAGCCCCGGGACCCGTTCTGTAGCGAGGGAAAGGGTACAAGGGATTTGTGAAGGAGCTCCAGGCTGTGACCCTCGCCTATTTTGCTATTGTAAACAGCTCACAGGAGCGAGAGCAGAAGGAAACAAACAGGTGGATCCACAAAATGAAAGATTTTTCTCAGATACACTTCTAAGTCTTCCTGTAATATGACCATTTCTGTTAAACCCCCCCCTTTCCCAAATACTTTACTGCATTTTTTTGTAACTATTATATTTTTATAAAGGTGAATTGTGTGTTTGCTCTTCGGGGTCAGCCCTTGGGTCTCTCTGAGCACCGACTTTGGAGGGATTGGGTTATGGAGGATGCAACACAGCCACTGCTTCACCCCCAGTGATGGGGGAGCTCTGGATCCGAGCTCCCAGGTTCCTGCAGGGTTCACAGCCTCTGGTTTAGCAGCTGTTTATAATTTCCCTCCTCTTCCCCTAGAAGAGGTGTTAGGCTCTTTTATATTTAGTGCTGATAAGTACATGCAAATTCCGATTCGAAAACGGTATGAATATGCTAACAGTATCTGACTGCCTGAAAGAGGAGAACCTCATGTAAAGAGTTGCGTTGGTGGGCTACCATTTTGTTGCTAGGGAGAGTTCAAAGCAATGCATCAGTTAGTTGTTTTTATCTGGATTAGTTCGTAAATAAATTCCCGGGACCTGTCACAAAGTCAGCATTTGCATGTGAAGAAAGAAATGTTTCTTCAGGTCTATGTTAAAAGGCTTCTGCTGGTCTAACGCTTATATGACTTTTTAAGCCTTTGCATTTTTTCATCAGAATGTGTACCACTTTGTAAAGGTGTTGAGGTCGTCTTTGCAATTCAGGTTTTTCTGAGCTGAGTTATTCATGTCTCTATATGCTTTAGTGAACATTCACAGATTTATAAAGCTGACAGGCTGCTTTTGAAAATAACAATTGTGATAGTATCTTTCTGCACTGTTTCATACATGTTCCAGTTTGTGCGGAGTTGAACATGACAATTCTGGATATGTGTGTGCAGCAACTGGCTTGAAATCTTGCTTTTGTGAAGTATTTCATTTTTTAAGAAGTCTTGGAGCATTCCGTTGCTTTTTGAAGGGCTGGTTGATATCTAACCTGTTCAACTTTCTTCCAATATATGTATATTGTCTAAATTACTATTATGTATTTTTCTTTTACAGAGGTTTTTAAGAAGAATCTGATGGTGAGAACAGATTGAGAAGACTCAGGATGACGACAACAGTAGCGACAGATTATGACAATATTGAAATCCAACAGCAGTACAGCGATGTCAACAACCGCTGGGATGTCGATGACTGGGACAATGAAAATAGTTCTGCTCGACTGTTTGAACGATCCCGCATCAAGGCCCTAGCTGGTAAGCACTGATCGCACGAGCAAAACTCTGATGCTGTATGTATGTGATAGTACGGGATACTGTCTGTCTTCAGTGCCTGCACCTTGTCGGTAAACTGGAGCTGACATTTTCCTGAGGTCAAGTGCAGTTTGGCCAAACAATTCTTGAGATTGTTTTATCCGTTGACATCAGTGGGACATGATGGTCTCATGTTGCTTTGCAGGATGTGCTCATATCTGAGATTTTGCAAACACTTGGCTGTTCAAATTTACTATGAAGATTCTTTAGTGTAAGCACAGGAGAGCAGAGATTTCATCCATGCTTTTTTTTTTTTTTTTTTTTTTTTTTAATTAGAAGGTTGTACTGACTCTGTTTCTCACCTCACCAGTCTCATCAGTTATTAACCATTTTGGCTGTGTATTCAAATTGTTTTGATTGGGTTTCTGTGATTGGCAGTGATGTTGGTTTCCAGATTTGCAAAAAATCAGAAGGATAACAAAATCCTGCTTCAAAAATATCTTCATTTGGAGGTGTTCAGAACATCTCACCTGTCCTGAAATGGAGGAATGTGGTAGAAGAAGATAAGTTGTCATTTAGTAAATAATGCTGAAACTATAATTCTTTCTGAAGAAGCAGAGCTTCTGAAATACATGCTGTCTTCTGCTGAATTACACTGTCATCAGCAGACAAATGAAATTTGACTGGGTCTTTTTTTATTGTTATTGTTTAAAACGTTTGATCATTGCGTATTAAAGGCTGTGCATTAACCAAATTTGTTTATGCAGCAAAGAGATTATGTCATGTCCTCTCGGCTCTGAGGCATTGCCCTGCAAAACGATTTTTATGCGTTCTGTAAATGATTTCCTGACTCTTATGGTAGCATGCCCACATTCCTGACCTCTGAACAAAATGCCTCAGTAGCGTGGGACATACTGTAAGCATGGAAAACAGCTCAAAATACACTGAGCTTTCTGCTAGCGAAATTTTAGTTACAAGGACAGTTTTAAACCCAACACTTCATAACGTGTTGAAGCAGGTTTATTAAATTAACCGTACTGAGACAAAAGGTATCATCTGTTTCATTTGTGATTCTGATGAGACTGACTCTGGAGCACAACGTGCCCTTTATCCTCTTGGTGCCAGCCGTGGGAGTGCATTAGATGCAGAACACCTTTACATGTCAGGCACAGGGTAGGATCAGGTTTGGAGCTGAGCGACAGGGAAATAAAAGAGTTCACACAGGTGGGCAGAGAGCAGATCATATAACCCTTACTGAGGATAGTAATGGTATCGACTTAATGGAACTGCTCACGGAAAGGATGCGTGTTAAATTTTGCTATCTTTAGAAGACTTTTAATTACAGCAGTTCTCATCACAGTGTCCATTTGCCTGACCTGGAATGGGGCTCTGCTAGGTGGGGTCAGAAGCAGCCTGACTGATGCCTTTGGTGGTAGACGAGAAGAATCTTGACTTTTTTTTTTTTTTTAATAGTTTGATCTTGTTTGAGAAAGAAACTGTATTGTAATCCTGCCACATTAGTGGTTGTAGGTTATATTATATTCCTTGGGTGGGAAGTGCTTTTAGTACAAAAATCATTAGCAGCATTTGGGTCCCACATCTAGCCTTTACTGCAGTTGGTTGTTCCACTTACTTTTATGGCAAGCAGAACTCCCCACCTGAGTAATGAATAATAAACATGAAACTCTTTCTTCAAGGAGAAGTAATGTAAGGAAAGTACTTGAATTATTTAGATCGCCTAAAACAAATACCAATGTCAAAGCAAATAATTTTGCTGAAGATTCTATTGAGAGGCATATGTAAACATTTTCCCAGAGAATCATGTGTTTATTTTTTTTCCTTAATAAGCGTTACTCATAGTTATTTTAATTTGATACGTTTCATACCTGTAATTCTCTACTGTTAGAGTTGAGAATACTGTGTGCTGCCAAAACTTGGCTTAGCATAATGCACTGCTGCAGCACTGCTTGAAAGCCTCATCGTGATGCGGGGAGAGAGGAACGAAGAGAGGTTTGTATTGTAAATCAAAGGTTATAGTTAAAGGCTGAGCCATGGTACTCCTGGCACCGTTCAGCGTATATTTTTGGGTATGCTGTCTGGTGGGTAATCTTCCCTTGCATCTCCCCAGAAAGGTACTTCCAGGTTTTTAACAGCTGCAGCCTGGAGCTGGGATAGCAATAATCTCTGCTGTTGCACTCCCTAAATTGAGACAGGCTCTTTCTGGAAAGGTGTACTCTAATTCAGCTGCTTGTCACAGGATCAGACACATAATCACTGTGTGAAAGCCTCTGGCTGGTAGCGCACACGAAGCTGGGTGATACCAGGAGGCTTTTCTGGGCTCTAAAACCCATAAATTTGACTGTCTATTGCACCATCACTTTCTCCTGGGTGAATTTCAGTGCTCTTTGAAGCAGGAGTAGTTGTGCACCACCTGCAGGGCCCAGACTGAGTGAGTAACACTCCAGTCTGACTTAGATGGGCACTGACTCTTTGCGGGCATGAGCATCTTCCCACATCTCCAAGACTGGCCATCTTCTGCCGACAGCATTTTTCTTTCCAGAGGTCCTAGGTTAGACTGCCTGTGGCTGTCAGCTCTTTCAGTATGTCTGCCTTTCGTTGAAGTGACAAGATACATCAAAAGGCCATCAACGTATCGCGTGTATCATTGTCTCCTTGTCCTAGTACAAAAGGTTTCAAAATAAACAGACCAGGCACTGGTTCTTTATTGCCCATCTATAAGATGCAGGCTGTTGCGTTCAAAAGTAGAACAGCCATAGGCATTTTACACTGCTGACTAATGGTTGTATACTCAATGTGGATCTTTCTGTTGGTGCAAGCATCTTCTGTCCACATTCTTCAACAAGTTGTGAAGTGCCTCTTCTGTGAGGCTTCCATCTTGTATTGATTCTAGTTTCCTGTAATTCAAATGAAGCTTATTCCTTTAAGGTAAAGAAGGGTAGAGAGCAAGTAGGCGAGAAGTGAGTTCTGTAGCCAGAGTCTGATGCTTTGTTCTAGAAAGAATCATAATAGCCCGACGTTCCAGCAGGATGTTAAAATATTTAAAGAGCAAAGGAGGAGATGGGCATCAGAATAATCTGTGATCAGAACAGACAATGTATTGGAGAAAAGCTTGGTTAAAGCAGGTATGATATAATAATAGTAGAAAAGCACTGTAATCAGCACAGCAGCTGATAACCGATATTATTAAAGTGGTCCATATACCGTGAAAACCAGAATGTGAAGGATTGTTTCAGTTTAAAACAAATAAATCATCTGCGAACTCAGCTTTCAGTCAGAATCCAGATTTGAAGGGATATGCAACCAGATTGGTTGCCATTCATGTTGAACTAAGTCACTCTGCAACTGATAGAAGAAGGTAACTGATCTCTACTTTGTAAAGTAAGATATCCCACTGTAGGAAATAATCTTTCACCTGTCCTTGTTCTCTGTGGTTCTTTGGAAGGTCTGGCTGGAAGACCAGGTAATTCTACCTGCTCTGTAGAAGCCAAAAAGATATCATGTTTGTGCAAAATTCTTCATTCACAAATCCTCAGGTGTTGGATTTCATCTGTCAAGGACCATTAGCTAACAAGATTTGCTGTGCAGCACCTTGGCGCATAGAGCTCTTACGAAAGCCTTAAGAAACAGTTCAGTTGTTCAGCAGAGTTTTTCACACTCTGTCTGGGACTGTGACATTCAGATGTACCATGCTTGCTGTCTCAGATGCTGTTTTCAGATAGAATGAGAATCGTCACCTCCAAAATGTTCCATTTCTTCAGTTAGCTAATTCAGTATTAAAAAATGCTTGGCTAAACTTACTTGCTTTTCTGGTCATTTGTATTTTGCCCTTTTGTCCTCTGTGTTCACCTGGGTGACCAGAAGGTCTGTGACTCAGCTCTTTGGCATATGAATTAAAAACAGTTTCAAAGAAATAAGAGAGGCGTATCTTCTTAGTACAGGGCAGATGAAGCTGTGCATTCCTTCTTCAGCTCCACCTAAGTGACTCTGCATAGGTCAGGACACTTGCTAGTGTTGCATGTCACTGTTCATAAACCTTACAGGGGAATACAGGTAAGGAGGCTGCATTCGTCGTGTGGCTTTCCTTAGTTGTCCCTATTGCACAAAGAGAAACTAGGCTTGTAATTCTTGCCAGTAACTTAAATTCTCCCAGAAGCAAAAGAGGAAAATAATTGAAATTGTTATTGAAGTTATACTATTGAAAAGTTTTTCTTTTTAATATAGTGGAATACCCATTTCATAAGGATAAAAAAGATAGAGAAAACTTGCAATGGGAAAATGCTGGGTACCATATGTGGGGCTAGTTAGCCCTTCTGGCCTTGATATTTGAGCCATTCGCCCCACAGCTCCAGTGCAAAAAATCAGCAGAACAATCCCCCAAAAAGGCGAAAAGAAAGATCCCGCTGGTAGTACTCTTCGGGTATCATGCACCTGCTTGTCCCTGCTGTCTGGCATATCTCTCATAGCAAAGTTTCTACTGTTTCACTCTGAGTATACACTAAAGATAGAAAAAAATCTGCGCGGTCAGAATGAAGTTTCAGGTCTCAAGTCAATAAAAAGAACAAAATACAGTGATTTAGAGCTTAAGAGAATAAACCTTTGGTTTATTCTTGGCTTTGAAAGAGCATGCTGAGAATAATCTCTTGCAGTACATTTCATGAATATCCAGTACCTGAGCTATCTGGGACTTGAAAATCAGTGCGCTAATTTAATAACAGCAAGTGGTTAAGGAAAGAGAACTCAGCAGTATATTGATGCCTGTAAATCAAGTTTGAAGGGCATGTGAAGGATTCACTTGACACTAAACAGAAATAAAGACCTTACAGCAGTGAAACTGCAGGCGCATCTTCTCAGCGCTGGCGTGGCAGTGCTGGTTATTAGTCCGTGATTTTGTTTAGCAGCCAAAGGCCTAATGCAGACTTACTCAGGTGAGCGTGAAAGGGCTTATTTTGAAAAATCTTATTTTGCTCAGATAAAAGCTGATGGAATTATTTCAACAAACACTTTTCCAAGTGCCGACGTCATCCAGTGCTTTCCTTCTGAATTTTACTTCTGGAACAATTTCCAAGTTTCCAAGCTATAGATTACCGGAATCTGTACGAGGCTGGTGTTAAAAACAGGAGTATCATTTTGCGTGTTGAGTGTCACGCAGGCATGAAGGGAGAGAGCACGGCAGCGGAGAAGCTGCTGTACTTACGCATGTCACCTGCAGTGCTGGCTGTGACTACTGATGAACACTGCGCTCTTAACATAAAACAAGAAAAAGCTTAGCACATCTGTCACTGCTGATATATGTGTTCGCTTTTAAAGTTGCTGGTGGAGAACTGTTTCTAAAGCAAATAGCAAAAAACAGACAATAAATAATATTTTGTTCTTAGCATTTTTGTTTTTAAAGATCATCAGTAGACTGACCCAGAAAGTGTCACTGTATGTCTACTGTACACAAAATAACTTTCAAGTAAATGTGAACAACTTGTATTCAATGATGTCCCATCATTAATGTATTTTGGTACAGAGGTCATTTGTATCTCATTGCTATAGTAACATGATTTTTGGTATCAGTTAGGCATAGTTTGGGGGTTTGCTCTCTCTCTCTCTTTAGACTCCAACAAGTAGTGTGCAAACTACGTGGAGATGTAAGTCAGATTCTTTGTCGTCTGATTAGATACCAGATCCATGGTCCAGTGTAGCTTCCTTGAGTACAGAGCCAAGCTTCTGGAAAAAAGTACTGCTTAGTAACTTAGGAGTTTTCTGGAATCATGCATGCTTGTCTGCTTCATGGATGATATTTATGATTACTTAGTAACAGAGCGATGCATGAAAGTGATTGCGTCCTGGGGAATAACTGTAATCCGGCACACATTGCTCAGGCAGGACAAGCGGAGCTGGAAAAATAGGCTTTTTGCCGCTTTGGGGAGCGAGCAGAATAGGAGCAGTTACTGGTAGCCACACGCTGGAACGTCTGACAGCTGCGGTCATTTTACGTCTCTGATTAAATTCTTTCAAGACTAAGCAATATTGAGTTGGACATGTACACAGGAGAGCCCAGCATCTTGCCAGCAAATGAGCCTGTATTGATCAGTCTTTAGATCTTTGAATTCCTGTGCATTAAGCTCCTGGACTGGAATACAGGTACCATATCTGCTTCTCACAGTTTCTTGTGGAGAACTCCAGACGTATGCCAGTCCTTATTCACAAAGGGCTGACTCTGTGCTTGGACAGCAATTCAGTAATTTAGCAAAATAAGGTCCAAGAGAATTCTCTACTGTAGTTAAGAAGTGATTAAATATAAAAAGCCATCTGTACCTAGAGGAAGAAGATGGAAACCCAATATATTTATGCTGACCCTGTGTGCATGTGTGCATACGCGTTTCTGCTTTTAGGATGCTACCAATGAAATGACCATGAGGGTAATCCTGAAAGTGTGTAAATTTGCTTTATCATACCTGGGTATTAGACACGTTGGCACTGTACTAACTTTCATAGTGTGCTTCCTTACTTGCACTGACTTTAGGTGAGAACTATGCCTTAATGCCCAGACTGGCACAGCACAGCTCTCCTGTCTATTTTAGTTTTCATCGTCCATTCATCACCATGGCATCAGGAAAGAGTAAAAGCACCAGGGGACGTGCTTTTGGCTGCCCACAACACTGAGATGAGTGAGATGCAGTGTTCTGTGTCAGCTGAAGCAGGGACAGGCAGGGTAGGATTTGTGAAGGGGAGTAAAACACTCTGGCTGCACCAGCTGCTCAAGGAAAGGAAAAATACTCACTGTGAGATACCCTCCATGTAGTCAGTGAGAGCTCAGCCAGGTGCAGTAGTAGAGCTGCGATAAAATCATGCTGAAGTTGATGATTTAGGAGGAGACCTACCAGCCAGATTGTCGGCTGGTATAAATTGGCATTCTCCCTTGGCTTCTGTGAGACCACGCTGAGAATCTGGACCATGAGGCTTCCATGAAACCATGCTGGAAACCACAGCTGGGAATCTGACCCATAGTGGCCCATCACGGGAAACCTGAAGACTGGAAAGACTCTTAACGTTCTTTGCTGTTGGAATCAACGTTTTGGGGATATTTAATATGGAGAAACCATGGGATAACTATTAGTGACCCTTCATTGAAATAATGAGATTGTTTTTAGATATTTTTCTGAGTCGTCTTAGTGGAAAGGATTTCTTGTTTATAGAAACTACGTGCCAATAATGGCAATTAATTTCTTTTTAAATTTATGACTTTTATCAGGGATGAGGTGGGTTGTGGATGCATTTCAAAACCTAGTTATGAGCCTGTAATTTAAAAGAAGTCTTTCCACAAAAAATGCATACGCAGAAGAGAATGTTCTCGTCTCATGTCTTTAGCATCTAACTAGCAATGTTTCTGTATTTATTTTATTTGATTCAGCCAAATCTGCAATGTGCCTTGCATTTTTCCTTCTATTTGTTGCTTGGATACTGCATGAAAGCACTCCCTGAAGTATAAATAATGTCTAGCAGAGCATACTGCAAAGCGAAATTCAATATGGGATTAAAAAATGTTTACTAATTTCTGTTAACCTTGGAGCTCTTCTAATGGGGAAAGATTAGTGATGAAATCATTCTCTCAGATCAGAGCTTTGATTCTTATCTTGAGGTAATATCCTGGAGAGATATAAACCCAGATTGCCTTGAGACGAATTGCCTTCATGGGGAAGAGGCAAAAAGAAGAACAACAGGGATGAGGACCAGGCAAGGAGAGAGCATGATGAAAATCCACTTCCAAGTTCCACTTTTCTAGTTTCTAGCATTCTTCCTAGCAGTTTTGAACTCTTCTAGTGAGCAATGCAAACACTGGTATTTTTTTGCCAACCACTTTGTACGTGTATGTTGTATGATGATTTTTTGCCGTTTCGCTTCCTTTAAATGTTATTAAGCCTTTCAGATGGATGGGTGTCAAACGTGGACAGTATTTGTACATATAAGTGTATAATATTATATTTATTCTATACATTATATAAAAATGAAATACGGTTTGCTCTGGAATAATAACTTCACGCGTTTGAAACAGTTAGTACTTGTCAATTAATCACTAAGCTTTTTTGCAGAGATAGGCAATTCCCAGATGGGGAAATTTTGTGGGTGAGATTCGAAGGAAGAAGGTTTTTGAAAATAAACAGAGATGTCTCTTTTATGTTGGCTTTAAAAATGAGGCGTTCAGCTTATGTTTCTACATCTAGTATGGTTTTTGGGGGGTTTTTTGGTTCGTTTTTTTGTTGGTGGTGGTGTTTTGTGTTGTTTTTTTTTAAAGAAACTTCCAACAATTTTTTTTCTAACATTTTCCTTCTCTTTCATTTTGAACGAACTACAGGATCAGCGCAAGCCTGTACTACCTCGGCTTTTCTGGAACTTTATTGCTTAGGTATAAGAGGATCTAAAATTCTGTAGAGAGTCCAGTTAACTTCAGAGGTTTCTAATTTAGGGGCTCGAGCTCCTCCAGTCATGGAAGGAGAGGTACTTTTTTATTCCTCTTGCCTAAACTGACCACGTGTGAATGTGGCTGGTCACAATTGGGATGTATTTGTGAATGTTAATACAGTTTATAAGCTTTCTGTTCTACCTTTGTGAAGCAAGGGAAATAGTAGAAATAAATACTCTGGCTTAGGGAGATTTGTAAAGATCAGTGTGTTCTGCTTGTTGTTTTCACCCAATTTCCATTTTGCTCAGGAGTAGCAGAAGATTGAATTTTCATGCCTGAGTGATTATAGTGTAGCAACAGTGCATCTTCTGTGTTCGTGGTCAAACTGGAAAAAAAAAGAAAAGAGTGCAAAAGGAGGAAAAGAAAAAGGAGGGTGGGAATTTCTCTCTCCTACATATAAACATAGATGCAATTCAGATAGAGGAGGAAAGGAGGGAGGGAGAGGCAATGAAAATAGTTCCAGCTTCTAAAAAAGCACATTAAAACCAATAAAAAGAATTTTCTGGATGAAAATCAAGAAGTGTTTTCATGCCAAAATTTCACAGAAAGTGAGTATGTTAAGTGCATACTTGTGCACCATGCTTGATTTTAATAGACTTTTTAAGGGTTATTCATCTAAGTCGGGGAGCAAACCAAGTGCATTTTGTGGGCTGCAAACAAAACCTGTGAATATAGTTATTACAGCTTTTCAGGGATGGCTTCCCTACTTTGATGAGTTCATGGAGTATGAGAAGCAGTACAGTTCAGAAGAATCCATTCGGACTGGAATACAGACCAACACAAATGGTGATTTCTTCCAAACACGAGTGGCTCGTGTAGCTCTTTCCTGCGGGCTCTCCTGGCAAGCGTTCCATGGTTGCAGTTAGCAAGGACATGCTGTTACAAAAGTCATGTCAACTTTCCTGTTAATCTGGGACTTGTGTAAACTGAAACCCGAAACTAGGTGGAACTGACCCAGTTTCAGTAATAAATTGATATTTTGTCCTGATTTGTGAAAAGATTCCCAAAGGTTTCGTGCTGCTTTGGTCTCAGACGTCACAACCTACAGGTTCATCTTGAGCCCAAAGCTGGTTTGTGCCTGGGATTCGGCGTGGAGCTGCTGGAAGGTCAGCCTGGACATGGCAAAAGGAATACGTGGACAGACCCTTCTGTAATGAAAATCCTTGTCTCTTCCTTTTTAATCTGTCCCCTTCCCTTAGTTTTGATTGCATTGGCTCTCCCAAGCCCACGAGACTTACGGAATATATCTGGAAGGGACTTGGAGGACCAAATGCCTTGGTGTTTGCCACTGACCTAAAATCCCCTTTAAACAGAAAAATTGAAATACTTCCTGAAATAGAAATGTTACTTAAGAAAAGATCTTGTTCTGTTTGTATTTATTTCACCTTCTGAGACAGTTGCTAAGTATTGCAGGAAATGGCGGGTTTATAAGATGAATGGTTCTGTTCCCACTAATACCTGCAGAAGAGGTAATTAAGTTGGCATGCTAATTTCTGCTTAGTGTGTGGGCTGCTTCTCTCTGTGTTCCAGCATCTTAGATATAAACTAGAGGGAAAGCAGCTAGCTCTTCAGGATTAATGCTATGCAAATTGTCAAATATGATAAAAATAACTATTTCCTATTACATTCTAGAACGATCCACAGCAAAAACCATCTTTCCTTACTCTGTTGCCGATATAGGGAGAGATTCTGTTTTTACTGTGTAGATGGGGGTATCAGCAGAGAAGTCAAGAAAGGCAAACATGATTATGAGTTTTCAGTTGTTAACTCTGGCGCTGAGGGGATGTGTCAGAACTTTACCCTCGTTCAGGAGAAGAGCAAATGTTATGTGATTTCTGTGGCATTTTAGATTAATAAATCATCCTTTTTATCTTGTAATTTTTTTCTAGTTAGTCACCAGCTGGAGAATTTACAAGAGCAAATAAGAGTAAAGAGGAAAGACAAGGGTGATGATTAACCAGATTTGTAATTATTGTAAGCTCTAGTGTGCATTCTGCTTCCCATTAGAAAGATAATTGTCTTTTGTGGAGTTGTAAAATCATGTCTTCTTTCAGAACACAACACTACTAAGCATGCATTTGTTTTATGGTATCCAGGGAACATTTTCTGTATTGCTTTCTTCGTTTTTCACCTGTGCATTAAGTGAATGTATTTTGAGGGTGGGCCTGTTTTGAACATTGTGTCCAGCACACATAGTATCTTCATTGTTGACCCAGTAAAGCCAGCCAATATTGGTTGACTTTATTGGTGAAAGATAGTGTAGTTTGATGGATGGATGAGGTTGTCAGAGAATTTCTAGCTATTCCAATTCTAGCGGGGCTGTGTGAGCAATATTAATGCTGCATGCTTACCAGTTATTTTCTACAAAAGTTATGAACTGGATCATTGGCCAGGAATTTCTTAGAGGGTCTTTTGTCTATACTTTTTTTGAGATTATGCTGAGATTTTTCTTAAGAGATTTCTTTTGGCTGAGAAAAGTAATAGTTTTGTTCAATTTTAGAAACATTGATGATTAGGGATTTGGATGGTAATTTTGCTAGACCTAACATTAGTGTTTTCCTTAGAAACATTAGTTTTTTCCTTTGTGATAGGAGCCCATTCACTTCAGCAGCAATTTTCAGAACCATGTAAAGACAGATCCCAGGATAGACTCTCTTCTGTTCTGGGGTAAGCACCTGCCTCTGGATGTTACTTCTACATTCATAATACTACTGTAATCAACCTCTTGTTCTTCTTGAGGCTTTGCAAAGCTCTAATCACGTCAACTAAGTCACACTTTGCATTATGGTTAAGTGGATAATCATTTGCGTTTTTGTTTAATAACTTTTAACAAGTACACAAATAATGCAAGTCATCGTTACCAGTCGAGTGCTATGGGAGAGGTACAATTCAAGGAATGCAAGCAAAAATTATTTTACAGCCATGGGAGAAAACTGAGAACAAAATTTGGGGGGGCAGGGTAACCCAAAAAAACCCTCCCTCCCTGATATACTAAACTTAATATATGATTTGGCCCTTATTTTTCTCCAACAGTGTAATCAGTGATGAATTACACCATGGACAATTTCAAGCTGTGTTGATTTGATAGGTTACACTTGGACCAGTGCTAAAAGTTATCTTATCTGTGGCCTTTAAAGCATTAATTCACCTCCATAACATATTGTCTAATTAGTAATGTCAAGGGCTTAGTCAATTAAAGAGAAACAGAGAAAATGAGTAGAAACCAGGCATAAAAAAGGGTTTTGCGTATGAGAGCCTTGTGATCGATTTGATGCATTGCTACATAGCGGCAGTAAACAGGTCTCAGGTTTATTAATTTGGAGTCAACAGCAAACAAATGTGTTAGGATTGATATGACTCAAATAAAAATGGGAACTGGCAGGATGCCTATTTTTAAGAAGTCTTGCTACATACGGTGTAGAGTTTCACAGATACAGACAGATCCCCATTTTGCTCTTTCTACTGAATTACCACCAACCTGTGAAGCGGAGCCTTCAAAATGTACGCCAGGGGCCCAGCAAAGTGGCAGTAATGCTTTGGCAGACGAGTCAGCAGCACCTGGCGATCAGGGCTGTCCCCAGGAGCTGATGTGATCATTAGCAAAGTCTGTCACATCTGTTGCTGGGGGACCTGCTGTTCAGCCCAAATGCCAACCTGGATGGCAGATAAACTGAGGTCAGAATTTCACAGTGAGTGCTGCTGAGTTCTCCACAATGCATTAGGGTCTTGTGTCTCTGTTTTTCAAAGCTTGAACAAAATAAGCTCAGTTAAACACAGATTCTTCCCTTTTCCTTCAGCTTTCCCCCTACTCGCTGTGTAGCCTGCACTGCTCCATACCTGCTGCAATTCCTTCCCTTTTTAAGGTAGCATTTAGTGCTACTGGGCAGGACAGAATTGGGGGGGACAGAGAGGGGACATGGACAAAAAAACTCAAACCCCAACTTTTGTTCAGTATTTCTTGGGAATCTTAAGCTTACCAGATTCAGTTGTCCCACAGGGGACAACCTGAAGTGTAAATTCATGTATGTGGTGGTGTTAATGTTTTATGACGGGGTGGGGAAAGCCAGTCTGTGTTTTATATGGGTCAAAGCCAAATGATTATTTTTAGTTTTTAATGTTTTGCTTTTGTAATATTTTACTTTTTAATATTTTTAATAATAGCCACGTGCATTAGTGTGTTGCCTGCCAAAGGTGTTGGGAAAGCTTTCAGCTGGGGAAAAGTTCCTGGCTCCTGATTTATGGCCTTCATGGTGTTAAAAATCTCCAGCTCTGCTGTCAGTCACTTGGACTTTAGTTTTACCTTGTGAGCTCGCATAGCAACACCTGTTTGCTCAAGGTGGGACAGTAATGAGCTGATATGCCTGCAGGTAGGGCCTGGCTGCCTGCCTGCTCTCGAGGGGAAGGGTTTCGTTTAATTATAACATAGGTCAGGCATCGCGGGCAAAAGCTGCTGTTGGTAGAAAGCTGCAGGAAAAAATTTTGTGACGGAAATAAGCCTGTACTTGTGTGCTGGGTAAAACATGCTCCCTTAGCTTTGGGGGAGTGCGCATTTGTATATTACAGCTCACTTTACCGAGCTCTGTTCCTGTAAACTTGGGAGCCTTTTGTATTTTTGTGTTGCCCTTCTTCCCTCTCACCCCAGCCTGGAAATCCCATGGCCACAACTGCAGCGTGTGGGTCCCTGCGTGCTGGAGGTACAGCTGGCTGCACAAAGATTATCAGGGGAAGGTTTAGCAGGAACGGGGGACTCGTGCGCATTGTTGTCTGGAGAGCAGCATCCTGCCTGCCGCAGCGAGAAGCGCAGGTGCTTCCTCAGATCCCCCTTTTGCCTTCAAACACGATTTAGGGCACAAACCTGCAGTACCTTGGTCTCCCGTACAGCGGTGTTCTAGCTGCCCGTGCGGACAATCACTTTCTTCCCTGACGCTGTAAAGTCTGGCTTGGGCAGCTGAATAGTCTTTAGTGGCACAAGTGTAGGTAGTGCTGAAAAGATTGAAGGCCAACTGTCAAAAACGTTCTAGGCTCTACTTGAGGTCTGCCGTAGTACCAAAAGTCTTGTGTAAATACAGCTATATTGATATAAAGGGATTCACTGAAATCTGCTAATAAAAGCCCTTCTGTATCAATACAATATGCAACTCTGGGCTAGGGCTATGTTGTTGTTTTAAGTAAAACAGTATAGTTAAAAGCTGTAAATCTTTTAAGTGTATTTATGACCTCAGGAGCAATGTGCCAGGCATTTTCAACATTCCATGTGCTTTTGGAAACCCCAGCTTCAGTTGGGAAGCGTTGACTTCCATCACTTCTCCCTAAATTGGCAGTGTTCATGGTTGGACTTCTTGCACGTTTGTTCCCCGGAGTGTTGGTAATGGCTGGTTGAATTTCCACCTTATGCCTAGCAGGAGCTGGGGCTGCAGCGAGTCAGTGGGAGTGGACTGAGCTGCTCCCACAGAAATTGTCCTCACATAAATTACTACATGACTGAAAACTTGTGAAACGACAGTATCAAAACAAAGGCAACATTTTGAAATGTTTAATGAGGGGACGGAGTGGGAGGAGAAGAGAACATGGATTCCATTGGAAAGGAATTTGGAAATGCAAGAAAAGAAAAAAAGAGAAAACATTTGTGTGAACAGTATCAGCAGTTTTAAAAATGAGCCGGCAAATGCTACATACTGAGATTATGAATGTGGAATTGACCTTTTAATTTCACTTGTGAATAAGTGAGGGCTAGGAGCTCGTGCCCCTGAGGGAAAACTCACATCCTCTAATACTGTCGGCAGGAACTGACTTCTAGTACCTAGCCCTGCTGCTGCTGTGCACGTTTATATTACAGCAGGGTATTAAGGTGGCAATCAGAGGCAAGGTGTCCTTATTTACGTTACAGCCCTCCCCTGCCAGTGCACAGCCCAGGCAACCATTAATCTTGCAATAATACCCTGCACGCTGATAAATGGGTAAGGAGCGACATACATAGGAGATGTCAAAATCCTCAATATCAACAAGTAACAGAAAATGAAGCGACAGAATTGGCTGTTTAAAGAACCTTTTCACAAAGCTTTCGTCTGTTCCCAGTGTGCTGGAGCATACATCTTTCTGTGTCCCCTCCTCGCCTGTTGCTAAATACTGAATGAGTGCTTCTCTGTGTGTGAGTGTGTTACTTTGTGAAGTGAACATTCTTGCAGATAAATAAAGAAAAGTGCCCTCCTTTTCATGTGATAGTAATCTGAGACTTTTCCGTTACATGAGGCTCTTAACAAAAGATTGTAATTCCACCAGCGTTGCTCAGGAAGATACCACCATCTGCCGTGGCCGTGGCGGCGCGTTGGGCGCGGGGGGCTGGGGACCCCGCTGCCACCTTGCCTCCCCGGGCTCAGGGCACGCGGGCTGCACC
>NW_009217051.1:1494-1981 GCF_000690835.1 Fulmarus glacialis | reverse complement strand
CCCTGAGCCCAGCCTGGGGCCACGGGGGGCTGGCATCGCTGCTCTGCACCCACCAAGTGACAGCGGCGGGCTGAGCTCATGGCGGGGTTCGTCCACACCCGGGGCAGCCCCCGGCCCCAGCTCGTTGCCCGGTGCCCTCCATCCGCTCCAGGGAGAGGCACCAGCCTCCCAGCGCTGGCAAGGGGTCGCTGGCAGTCGCCCCGCTGCTGCCTTGGTTGGGCAACTCTGGCTCCAGGGCAGCTTCTGCACCCTCCAGCACCCTCGCTCCTCCCCAGCTGCCGCCGCACCATGCAGCCCCGAGCTGCACCGTGCTGCACTACGCAGCACTGTTCTGCACCGTGCCGCACACTGCACCGTGCTCCACTGTATCACACCATGCCACACTGTGCCGCACTGTGCCACACCACACCGTGCTGCACCGTGTCACACCACACTGCACTGTGCCATGCCGTGCTGCACTGTGCCACACCACAGCGTTCTGCACACT
>NW_009217051.1:761-1405 GCF_000690835.1 Fulmarus glacialis | reverse complement strand
CATCGTGTCACACCACGCTGCACTGTGTCACACCACGCTGCGCTGTGCCACACCACACCATGTTGCACCGTGTCACACCACACTGCACCGTGTCATGCCATGCCGTGCTGTACCATGTCACACCACACTGCGCTGTGCCACACCACAGCACACAGCACCGAATCACACAACACTGCACCATGTCACACCATGCTGCGCTGTGTCACACCACACCGTGCTGCACCGGTGCTGGCCGGGGACCGACCACCCAGCCCTGCCTCTGCACCCCAGTCCCCTGACACAGAGGGGAGCTGGGGGGTCCCTGGTGCAGCTGGGGACAGGGCTGCTGTGTCACGCTGCACCGTGTCATGCTGCACTGCACTGTGCCACACCACACCACCCTGCATCATGTCATGCCACGGTGCACCATGTCACGCTGCACTGTGCCATGCCATGCCGCACTGTGCCATGCCACGCTGCGCTGTGCCACACCACACCACGCTGCACCGTGTCATGCCACGCCGTGCTGTGCCACACCACGCTACACCGTGTCACGCCACGCTGCGCTGTGCCGCTCCAGCACCGGCCTGGTCCGCACTGACCTCTAGCGGGTGCAGCCGGGCCGTGGGTGTGCGTATTGCTCACGGGCTTTACAGCCCTGAGAC
>NW_009217051.1:0-439 GCF_000690835.1 Fulmarus glacialis | reverse complement strand
CCGCGCCACGCTGCGCTGCGCCACACCACACCACGCTGCACCGTGTCATGCCACACTGTGCTTTGCCACACCACACCACGCTGCACCGTGTCACACCACGCCGTGCTGTGCCACACCACGCTACACCGTGTCACGCCACGCTGCGCTGTGCCGCTCCGGCACTGGCCTGGTCCGCACTGACCTCTAGCGGGTGCAGCCGGGCCGTGGGTGTGCGTATTGCTCACGGGCTTTACAGCCCTGAGACACCTCCCGCTCACCCAGTTTTTCCCAGCCCTTTCTGCTTTCCAGTATCTAAGCCGCTGCTGGCCACGCCGGGTGGCCGGGACGTGCCGGTCCCTTTGGCGGGTGGGTGTTAGGTACAATCCTGCAACTCTTTTGGGGGCAGAGGGGTGCGGACGTGATGCTTTGTGTGCTTGGGGTGGGGGGGGCAGGGTGCGCT
>NW_009217050.1:0-7323 GCF_000690835.1 Fulmarus glacialis | reverse complement strand
GGCAGGATCCCAGCCCGCGTGAGCCAAATACGTTCGCTGTGAAGGCGTTCGTTGTGAAGAACGCTTCGGAATTCTGCTCGGGCTGTCTTTGCTTCGAGAGCATTTCCAGATGGGCTGTGGTTTTGCAAGGGTGGATGAAGTCAAAGATGGGGAGCTTAAGGTGGTGCAAAGAAGTCTTCCTTTTGGCTTTGCACGTAAATTGATAACCCCCGCATAATCAAAAGTGGAAAAACGTGGTCTCTTAAATCCAGCTGTAAGGTGACAAAATTCTAATTGCAATAAACACAGTCCCCTCGACATACGTGGTTAGTAATGTGCCTCTGTCGTTTCTCATTTCTTCTAGGTCCATCGTCTAAGGTCAGTGGATAATTTATTTGTTGTTGTTCAGGAGTTCAAAGACTATCAATTCAAAGAAAACAAGGTGAGTTACTCCTCATTTTTCAATCAGCTCTGGGTTTTGGAGTGTTTTTTTTAATTTAGGACTAGTTTCAGAAAGTATTCTGTTTCACGAACAAGTTTGTTTTTTTTTTTACTTGTGGTATTATCCCAGTTCGTCTTCGCTGGCTTGTAAAATGGAAGTGCAGTCATGCTGTCTAACAACACTTCTTCATGGGCAAAATCTAGGATGAGAGCCGATACCATGCTTGTAGGTCATACTTAGACAGTAAAGTATCACTTTGGTCACTTAATTTAGTGTTAGCTCTTTGTTTGACAAGATAAATGACGAAGTACTGTGGGTCCTGTGACTTCAAGTGCAATTGAGTTTAGTTATGGCAAAAATCGCACAAAAAACTGTAAGCTTTGCTTAAATGTGTAGTGGGTTACATGTTAAGGAAACTAATTTCAGACTTTAAACTTTTAACTTTAAAAAAGGATAGCTTTTAAAGGGATGGTATGATTTCAAAGCACAACTTTTTTTTGTCTTTTAAAGGAAGATGCTCTAAAGGATTTGGAAGATTTGGTTAAAAAACTGCCTTGGACCGATCCGTTGAAAGTTTGGGAGCTGAACAACAGCTTAAAAAAGAAAAAGACAAAACGCAAAAAACATAATCTGCAGAGTACTGCAAGCAAAGAGAAGTTGAATGACAATGGAGAAGAGGAAGGAACAGATCAAAAAGATGCTAGTGAACAGGAGGACTGTGCCCAAAACGCTGCAGGTGTAGAACCCGCTAGCGACCAGGATACAGAAAAGACACAAGGAGTGGCATCCCGAAACGGGGAGGAGGAGGAGGAGGAGGATAATGAACAATCAGATGCAAAAGACGAATTGCAGGCGGGTTCTGGGTGTGAGACCAAGGCTGGTGATGGTAAGACAAGCGACGGAGAGGTGAAGGTGTTGAAGTTCCGTGTTACGTGCAACAGAGCGGGAGACAAGCACAGTTTCACCTCAAACGAGGCTGCAAGATACTTTGGTGGAGCTGTGCAGGAGCACTTCCAGTGGAAAGCTGACATGACTAACTTTGATGTAGAGGTATAGTGTTGTGCCTTGGAAATACCTCCCTTTCTATTGTAAAAATTCTTAGTTCTTAATTCTGATGCTTAGAGATCTCCAAAATGCCTTCAAAAGATGACTGGAATGAAAAACTGGTAATGCTGAAATCACGGCCTCCTCAGAAGCATTCACTTCATTGGCACATTATGTGCGTCCTCAGATCCCACCACTGGCTAGTGCTTTGGCTGTCCATAATAATAGTCTCTTTTGTGGCCCAGTGTGGGCACCTCTCCTCTTCCTCAGGTCCCTCTTTTGCTCTGCAAACACTGTTGTCTTCTTCTCAGGGTAACTAATTAACATCATACACCCGGTGCAGCTGAGCTGGTGCTCAAAAGCTTTCCGCTCTCCCTCAACCACAGCAAAAGCTCTGGTACCGAGTATTACCTTATCCTATAGTGTTTGGTCTCATTTATGTTTAAATATAATGTAAGCGCCTTCTGCTTTACTTTTACCCTCATTACATCTTTCCTTAATCCATTGTTTTATATCGGTGTAAGTTAACAGAAGATATTCCATCTAGAAGCTGTAGTTTTATGGGTGAAGGGGACAAAAAGGGTTAACATTAACTGTCCAGTGTTTATTTCTTATCATAGGGAAAGCAGAGATTTGGAAAGGACGACCAACAGATGCGGTCCATCGGTGGTGCGGGACCACCGTTTTTGAGGGGCGGAAAAACTAAGTTTTTCTTGCAAGTCTATTAAGGGCTGGCCCGCTGTTCTATAACAGTATTTTCACCTTCCAAATTAATATGGTGGAGGGCACTATGATTTTTATTGCTGCTTTGCAAGTGCTTCATTGTGACTTGCAGGACTTGCCTGACTTCTCCTCCATACTTATAAAACAAAACTTTTTAAAAGTCAGCATAATGGTTATAGCACTTTTTGAAGTCTTGTGTAAAAGATTCTGTGTGAATAAGAAAATGCTTGTTCTCTGTGAACGAGAAAATGTGTGAATGCTTTCCTGAATTTTGTCCATGGCTGCCATTAAAATGGTGCATTGCTTTTCTTCCAAGAATGCTCTTTTATACATAGTTTCTGTTTTTTAAATTACCATCTAAGATTCTCATAAATATTTACCAGGCGTACTATAGAAAACTTCTGTAACTCCTGAAATTTAGTTCAAGTTTTTTCTTTAGGTTCTTCTGAATATTCACAATAATGAAGTAGTTGTGGGTATTGCATTAACTGAAGAGAGTCTTCACAGAAGAAATATTACACATTTTGGACCCACAACTCTTCGTTCAACTCTTGCTTATGGCATGCTTAGGTCAGTGCGATTGCATAGTATTATATTATTCTCAGTCAAAAAGTCATTTTGTTTCAGAAATTAGATCCTTTATCCCCCCACTGCTTCCTCAAAAGCCATTTCTGTTAATTCTTTAGAAAAGGGAGAAAAAAACCAAGAAAAAAAGGGGGAAAAAAAAAGCATTGTTGCTGAAACAGTGTGCTTTGTAATTAACAGTGGATGTTTTCCAGCTAAATAAAGTAAACATTTGCTGTGTTAACCAATTTTCAAAATACTGTATCACGTACTCTTGAAAGTATTTCACTGTATTGCTGCTTATAAAATGCTAATTAACGAATGGAAAAAATAATCACATAGAAGTTTTTTTGTTAAAAGGGTAGAATCAGAGTGATTAAAATAGTTCATTTTTCCTTCCTTAAAGAAATTCACGTTTTTAAGACTTTTCTAACCATATCTTTTTGTCTGTTCCTCAGACTCTGTGATCCACAGCCAACGGATATCATAGTTGATCCCATGTGTGGTACAGGAGCAATACCAATAGAGGTGATTCTTCCTTCATTTTTTAACTTAATAAAACTTGACAGTATCTGCAACTGAATAATATGTGTAAGTTTTCTTGGTAATAACTGAATAGCGAACTCCAAAACTATCTCACCAACTTCTAAACAGATACAAATACGCTTTTTGTAAATGACCTCATTTTCCTTCCCAAAACTGTAGCAGGAAGAAACTAAATCCAAAAGTGTTTTGAGCTTTTAAGGTGCATAATACCTATAACAGATATCTGCTACAGAATTTTAAAATTGCTGACATCCTTTTCCAGTTGCTTTGTTGTATTCTGTCATATTTGAATAATCTTTCTGTTTGTTTTGTTTTACATTAAGCAATGTTGATGCTAATGTTGCTTATTATCAATATTTTCCCTCAGGGAGCTACAGAGTGGCCTAGCTGCTACCATATTGCTGGTGATAACAACCCACAAGCTGTAAAGAGAGCAGCAAACAACATATGTTCTTTACTAAAGAAAAATGAGAATAAGGAAAGGTGAGAAGAGTACAAGTGATTTTCTTTTCCTGTAGTACTGTATGTAAAGAAATACAGTTTACATTGGTGCATTTGACTGTCTTGTTCATATTTTCCTATTTATTCTTTTGCTAACATGATAGACCTCCTCAATTTAAAAATATTCTCAGTAAACCACGTCTGAGATAAACGTCTTTGCACTTGCAGCAGTACTTCCCTGGGCATACCCTTAGACATCATTCAGTGGGATATTTGCAATCTCCCTTTGCGGACTGGTTCTGTGGACATTATTGTGACAGACATGCCATTTGGAAAGAGGTGAGGTATCACCGGTAAAGTTACTGCGCTGAACTGCTGCTACCGCATGTGCTTGCTTGTCCAGGATTAGGGTTCTCTCTAGTTAGTTACTTAACTGGGCCTGATTAAGAAGTATTGATGTACTCTATATTAAAAATGCAGGTTGAAATTAATAGTAGATGTCGTCCTGAATGAGCTAATCCATGTCTGAAAGACCAACAACAGTTAACTATTTTTCGGTGATCACAAAGGGGATCTTAATTTATTTTGCAGGATAGGGTCAAAGAAGAAGAACTGGGATCTCTATCCAGCCTGCCTCATGGAGATGGGCCGGATCTGCACACCAGGGACAGGCAGGGCTGTGCTGCTTACGCAGGACAAGAAATGCTTTGCCAAGGTATGTTCTGTGAGAGAAGATCAAACTTATTTACACTTGAAAATGTATTGAGGAAAAAATTGTAAGCTGACTTCATTACAGAAGATGATCTGTTCTTAGAGCAATAATTAGTAACATTTAAATGCTGTTTTGGACCTGAAGAATCATTTGACGTTGCCATCAGATGTGATGTAGAATAATCAAAAATAATTTCTAAAGCAAATTTACCCTTATTATCTTATCTTGAAGCTGCCACCACTCTGGCTGTTTTTTTGGATTGTAGGCCTTGTCACGAATGGGACACATCTGGCGCAAAGGCCAGACTGTGTGGGTGAACGTAGGGGGACTTCATGCTGCAGTGTATCTTCTGAAACGCACCTGGGAAAGAGCAGAAGAAAAAAGATCATTCTGGTAACCTGCGTGGAAGAAGACAAGAGACACCTCCAGAATTCGTTGAATAGCAGTCTGGTAAAGCAGACACGTGAGAGCATAGGTCTGTCAATTCCTAAGAAAAAAAACCAAACAACCTATGTAGAAATTGTGTAACAGGAATATTAAACCAGGGATCAACTTGAGAGCTACCAATTGTACTATGTGTTCTGAAACCTTGTTTAAATCACCTCTTTCCTCCCTGCCACCCAAACTGAAATTCAGTAGTGGAATTAGTAATACTTTCCTTTGCCTGAGTCTTCTCTACTGTGTCCATTGTATTTTTCAGTTAAACGTTTATTTCCTCTGCTTATAGTAGAAAACATGTAGAGGCAGCTTTGGAGGTGACAGTTAATTTATTTCCCAAACTGTAGAAATCGTATATGTATCTTAAAATGACTAACAGGACTACTAAGACTGTCATCTCGAAGGGTTTAGAGGTAGTATCTCTTTAATGTAGGATTTTTCCAAATTGAAGTTTTCTAATTTATACCATTGCCCAAATGTAAACTAAGATAATAAACCAGTGTCTGTTTTTTATGGTCTGATAAGCAAATGCCAATTAGTAAACAATATGCTGATGTTACTGTTTTTCTTACCTGTTACCTCAGCTTAGTGCTAATTATTAGTAAATATCTAACCCATATTTTAATGTACCACAGCCATGGGTGAGGGGGGTAACACATACAGCCTTAGCAAACTGTCTGTAGTTACTACTTGAGAACAGAGATACTTTTAGCAATTATATTAAAAAGTTCGTGTTTTCAGTGTCTGCTGTAAACACATCAGGGTAGCAATATGTTTAAATTTATTAGGTGATTTAACTGCTGTAGTCCTGCCACAATATTTGCAAAAATATATTACCTGTTGAATAACTTGAAGTTGCAAATATTTTTCTTCTGTAAATGTACCGTGATTTCTCAAGCCTCTTACTCTTTGCTCGTCAGAGGCTGAAAACACTAGTTGCCAGTTTGCCATTTTCATTAAAGTGTATTCATGCTAAGTATGTGTAAGTGTTTAGAGTTTTAGAAGTGTATTAAAGTTTTAGAAGTTTTGCATAGGAGATAAGTCTTAATTGCATTCTTTTTCTGGTCCATGTCCAGTAAAGCATAATGCAGCCCTTTATTTACTACACAGTTGTCTTTCTGGATAAAATAGTGCCAACAGCATCCATTTAATTCTTTCCCACACTGTGTGGTTTATATGACAGTGTGAAAATGATGCACACAGTTGTTGCATGAGGTGGCTATCTAAACAATCCTGCTCTAGTGAACTCTACAATTTAACCTGGATATATTATATTCTTAAAATGCATTAGCACCCTGGTGGTTTGTTACTGTTGATATTTTTATTATAAGGAAAGCCAAGGACAGTAACATTTTAAGACCTTGTAGTATGCATTTTGAAGTGGGTTTTCTTCTTGAGTTAAAGATCAGAATGAGATTAGTAAAATGCAAGTCATCCCTTTTGGCCTGAAAGGTAATAGGATCATGTTTTGTTTTTTAAACCACAGGTAACATTAAATAGATACAAATCAGATTGACATGACTTAGCAAACTAGGCTTTAACTAACATCAGGAGATGGGAACTAAGATTATTGGTTAAGAGAATTTATATTTGATTTTCAATACTCGTCACACTAAAATGTACGGCCTCACGTAATTGTGTCGTATTTCATAAGAAACCCTAAGTTTGAAATCATTAAAGAATGCAGGAAGGGGAAGATGTTCAGTGGTACATGTGTGTCTCTGCTCTCTTACAAATAAATCTGTGCTCTGAGTTGTACAATTTAAAGCAGTTACTCTTAAAGATTGCACTTCTATTTTTATGGAAGATTGGTACCAGACACTGAGGAGTAACAGTTTTTTCAATTAAGACAATCAGCCTCATTGTTTATATATGCTGCGTAATCCCACCATGCTGCACACAGTTTCTTGCAGTATCAGTAAGTATCTGAAATACGTTCTCCTTCCATGATGTGAATTTACTGTTTCATAGAAGGAAAGCGGGGGAAATGACTTCTTTTGAACAAGGGCCAGGAAGCAAGCCTCCCTGACAGTTCTTACACCTTCAGCTGTACTGGAAAAAAATGTAACTGACAGAGGACGGCTTCTCTTGTGTCGTTCTCTACCAGTTTCCATACTTCTCCCTCACAGGCTGCTGGAGGGACAGTACAGAAATTACGAAAGGACCCCTCATCGAAGGCTTACTGGAGAACGTTAAGTATTCTAAAAGAAAAAGCTGGTAAGAGGTGTTGAGATGTACAAGGAAAAGACACTGTCTCGATACTTTCAGCACTGTAACCTGCAGTGACTGGAGAAAAATGTGCTGAACTGCCTTCACGCGTGAAATACTGTTCTGCGGGGTATCTCTTGTCACTTGAAAAAGCGAAACCTCATCAGAGCAAGCGCGACCGCGGCCTCCCGCGCGGTGACCGCACGGCCCGCTGACGCCGCTCCGG
>NW_009217049.1:1707-10551 GCF_000690835.1 Fulmarus glacialis | reverse complement strand
ACCTGATTCACCTCTTCAAAGGGCTTGGGGTGGCTCTTTGCTCCTCTTTCCTCTCATAGTTCTTAAAGGCTGCGCCTAAGCACCCTCATCCGCTCCAACTGCTCAACCCTGTTCTCTGCTGGGATCATCAGGCTCATCTCAGCCCCGGAGCAAAGCTCTTGATTGTCTCCGAACGCAGCCTGACGCTGCTGGCTTGCATCGCGCTGTTCGGACAACTAAACAGAGGTGAATCTGTGCTTTATACAAAGTTTTAGACAAATGCTGCAAATGCTTAGCTGATGATGAAATGTTAGACAATAAACAAACATATTAGCGAGCAGCTACAGCAGTGTGGGATTGGAGCTGCTGTCTGCCAAGGCTGAACCAGAATGAGAAATGAAAATCTGTGTTTGGGCAAGGTTACTGCTTAGCTGCAGTAGCACAAAGTTGGAATTAATGGAGACTGTTTTCGTTTTATTGTTAAAATACTTGCGGTTTCCTCCTAGAGCTTTTTTCATCCTTAAAGAAAATATGGTGTGTAAATGATTTCTGTGTCCCAAGGAATCTGTGAGGCTTTGCAGGGGGATAGACAGTAGAAAAGCGTGGCTTGTCGTTGCTGGAGCGCTCTTCGGGGCACAGGGGCTTTTTTGACGGTAGCTTTCAGGACAGCTCTGGGCAAGTCACTTGGAGGAGACTGTGGGCAATAGTTGTAGTTATCCTAAGGAGCTTGGGAGTTTGCACAGCAGACTGGTAAAGAGGAAAAGGATGTGGGGTGTCGCTGGAGCAATCTGAGAAGCAGCCATGCCTTGGGAAAAGTTCTGCCGTGACCTTTATGGGGGATCATTGTTAATTTCTGTGTTAATAACACTGTAACACCCGGGAGGGGAGGAGTTTAGCCTTCGCTGGGTCTGCGTGGGAAGAGCAGTTTGGGAGTGGTGTGTGCTCTCTCCAAACAATCCAGCACAGTTGCACAGAAAGGCACGGCGTCCCAGGAGTCAGCTTTTTCTGGGTGCTTCTTCTTCCTATGCATCCTGGCACTGTATTCGCTTCTGCTGCAAATCAGAGGGCACCTGGGGCATCTGGGCACTGAAGTGGCCCCTGGGACACTGCTGTACCTGCGCTTTTTCAGGATTTGGTTCTGCATTGTGCGCAACAAAGAGGAAACTGTTCTTGGTTTGTCACTGGACCTGTCTTTGTGGTAACAAAGATGGCTCTGGATTTCCCAATGGAACAACCTAGGCTCCTTTTTTGTCTTTTGGAAACTCAGAGGCAAAGGCAGAGGGAAGAAATAGGCCAGGGAGAGATGTCTCATGCAAGCATGCTTAGGGGCAAGAAGAGGTAGCAGGGAACAGCAGAGCAAGGAGAAGTGAGACTATAAACCAGAGTAATTCCTGGGGGTAACCAGTGGGAGCTGCAGCAGTGCAGGAAAGCATCAGTCTCCTTACAGCCTGTGTACCTAGGAAAGCCTGATCTTCCTTTTTATCTAGAAGTAATAGATTACTCCAAAATTAGCCACCTTCCTTTTCCCAGTAACCAAGTCTGTAATTCTGCACAGCCTTTTCTGTTCCTATGAGCTTGCCTGGCTGTGAACAGCATGCTCTATGCTATGTAATGATGCAGGAAATCGTCTGTTGTAAACACCTTAACAGCAGGACAACAGGGTAGTTTTAGTGGCCTAACTAACCAGGCTAGCTGGAGTTAAAACTGCTCAGTTGTTTATTTACACATGTACGCAGCAAGCAGTTAGTACATTAGAGAGCGTAAATGAGTAACTTAGAAAAATCACAGAATCGTGTTTGAGCAAGATTGTCCTTCCTAAATTACTAATTTGTGTATTTTTCTGTGAAAAGTTCCTGATTTCCCTCAATCTTTTTGTTTAGAGCAGTCAGAAATCAATAATATCTGCTTAAAGACTATATTATTAATAAATATCTGCTTGTGCCACACATGAAGCAGAAGAAATACAACAATGCTAAGACTTTGCCGTTTTAATGTCTTTAATCTGAAGATCTTGGAAGTTTGTCTGTTAAGAATTCCGCCAACTGATGGCCATCCTTGACTGTTGCAGTTGGGCAATTCGGGTGTTCATGATGCCTGATGGTAAGATGTTACGAGATTTGCCCAAGGTCAGAAAGACAGCCTGTGTCAGACACACATGGTGACTATAAACATTTTAAGCTCTCGGGACAAAACCAGTATCTTGCTCTGTGTGCAGTGCATAGCTGAGCTCTTATAGCAGTCAAAGTCCGTAAGCTTTACTATAGTGAAAATAAAAATATATTCTATTGAGTAATAATAAAATTATACTAATGTCAAATAAAGCAAACACTGCTAACAGAACGATTACCTGCTTCCATGTCTGACAAGTCACATTCTTCTTACAGAAACAGTTCATGTCTCTGAATTTTTCATGAGTGGGAAACAGCTTTCCATCCTGCTAGTTCAATTTTCGTGATGATTTAAAAAGCAAACAAATGTTCCCAGCAAAAAAAAATTTGCACCATACAAAGTAAAAGGACTACTGAAAACAAGAAAAGAACAGGTAAGGTATGTCAGCATCCTCGAGGCCAATTTATTCTTGCCTTTTTTACCTGTGCCTTTGTTGTAAATTACAGGTATACCCATTAACATCTCAGACAGAACTGGAAAATTAAGGCCAACAGAGGCGTACTTGCTGAATTGCTTTGCAGGGTGTTTGATCCAGTCCTCAGAGTGCTACAGCAGGTTCCATGCGCTCAGCCTGGTTTCATCTGTCACTGTTCTCTTCTGTTGCTTTTGTCAGCAGCAAGGGGTGCGTCGTCGTGCCAAACCCTACAGTGCTTCTAGCGTCCCGTGCCACAGCCACGGCAGAGCCCTCCTCTCCCGAAAGCAGGTAGAGCTGCTGTAGGCGAGAGGGTGGGTAGCTTCCAAGAGCTGAGCCTGCCCCTGAGCGGGACTTCCTCAGAGCAGCGCAGCTGTGTTTGCACTGCAGCTGATGGAGGGAATAGCAGTATTTTTTCCCTCTTTCAGGAACTGACCAGGAGTTAAAAACAAGGACAGGCCTGGCTGGAGGGAGAGAATCAGCCTGGAGAGCGAGATCCAGTGCAGCCTTCGGAAGGACAGAGTATGCAGAGCTGGCGATGGCCTCTTCTCCCCTTTCCGTGAGCATCTCTTCACGTGAGTAATCCAACATATGGCAGGATTCAGCAGCACAGAGGCAGCCTTTGCTCTTTGATCCCTACTGCATGGAGACTTAGATGCTAAGTGTTTTGGGCAAATGCAGACATTCCTTCCCTTGTTTTGTTGTGCTGCCTCAAGCACCCCAGCGGCCTCACTCATGTTTGTATTGTGGGGCCTTTTTATGTTTTGCATTGCTTGAACCAGCCCCTTCTTTGGCTCAGAGCCACTGTTTCTGGGCTGTCTCTGGCCCATGTTCAGTATGCCTGTTTGTAGACGGTTGGGTGAGTCTCACACACACTACGCAGAACTTTTCACCCTCTTTGCATGTGCTACCACTGCGAGGAGAGCTGAAAGCCTTCTCTCTTTCTTGTCTGATGCTGCACTAAATGCGCTCCAGACCGCTCAGAACGGAGAACGGCTGTCTTGCAGTGAGCTGCAGGAGGGGTAGGGGGCAGTTAGTAAAGGGAAAGGGAATCACTAGGAAGGGGGAAAAAAAACCCGTGGCTGGTACTGGAAAGAGCTGGGGAGCACAGCCAGCAAGTGGAGGAACTTCACAGAAAGCAAATTAGGGCAAAGGGATTGGAGCCCAGAACAGGTGAGACAGAGGCACTCACTACCCACCTGACCCAGCATCTTGTATCTTAGACATAAGTAGCCTCAGGAAGCAGAGTTGATAACCTAGAGCTTGGAAAGCTCACTCCTAGTCAGGTCTGATCCACCTCTTCTGGACCCGGCCATTTCATTTACCTGTGTCTTCACAGGCCATGGAGGTCTGGATGACCAGTTCTTCTTCAGTTTATGCCATGTGTTCTATTGAGCACCCGGATCTCCTGGGCAGACCTCGTTCTCTAAGTACACCAACTGGGGGTAGAAGCAGCGGAATGGATATTTCTAGTTTTTCTGAAGGACAGTATGCTATGAGAAAAAAAATTAAAATACAATTTAATAGTTCAGTGGGATTTTCTTGAACATATAGTTAGTTACTCATTGCTATTTATAGCACTATCATTTGAATATCCCTAAAGATGCAGTCATCAGACTTTTTTTCATTACTGCTTTGAAGAACAAACCCACACTTGTTTTAACAAGTCACATCGCAGGAGATGTTATTCTACACTCTCCACCCACACAACCCTGGGATTTATTTTCATTTGAGAGCTTGTTAAACATAGCAGCAGCCAACTGAAGAAACCAGTGTTCCAAGACACAAAGGATTCACACCTATAAATCATGAACTTTAGTAGTGGGAAAGGACCATTGTTGCTTTGAAATGGAACCGTCAGTAGCACTCTTCAAAGCTACAAGAGGTTGGCTTTAGTTTTTAGTTCTGCGACACCGAGTGACTGATCACATTATATCTATTTGGGTTCATGTGTTCTCTGTCCACCTTTCCTATGCAGATGGGCCTAAGGGGAGGATAGAGAAATAAAAAGCATCTGACAATCACAGACATGACAAACTTGCAGTAGAATGCATCCTATGGTAGGACGTAAGGGACCAGATTTCACCCCATCTCACACACGTGGCTGTGTAGCTGTAGCAGCAGTTAACCCGTGACAGCATTCGGTCGCCTTCAGACAGCTCCAAGCCATTCCGGGGTCAGCCAGCTGCAGCAAAGAACAGGACGTGCTTCTCTCACCCCACCCTCGCAGCAGCTCACTGCGACAGACAGGACAGCTTATTGCCCATGAATAACAACTTCCTTTCTCTTCCTCCTTGTGCAGTTTTGCCCTACTTAACTTTAGAACAAATTTAGACACCTGCATCAAGAAAGTTCTGAATTTTTACTTTGCTTATTTTTTCCCCTTTGTAAAATATTTTAGCAGCACCAGCATCAACTGGGCAGGGATTTTGAAGCTTTTCCTGAGACAACTGCTTGCTCCAAGGGTGCAGTTTTTTCCCTAAATACAGTTTTTCCAACTGCATAAAGACATAGCTAAAATAAAATTCTTTCTCCTTTCATTCCCTCACTGTGGCTACAGTGTGTTTTGTGATCTCAAGTAGCAGGGAAGCTCAACTGTCCAGAAGAGGAACTTCAAAAAGTTTTTAGCAGCAGTGATTTAGTACATGTTGTTCAGGAAACACCTCCGGTATGGCTCCCCACTCTAGTCTGTGCTGCTATTTCTGATTTAGGATTAATGAATGTTTCCTCTAAAGAAAATGCGCTCCTGAAATTTGAAAATTCAGAAACTGCGGCTCTTCCACGCACGCAATCTCTACTGCCAAGAGCAGCACTGCAGTGAGTCACCTGGTCCATGTGCCTGCCTATCTGTCTGCCTGTTTTCAACTGAGCAGGCCTAATGGTATGTTTAGTATGCAGGAACAATAAGATGTCTCAAAAGTCATCAATGCAGTCACGCTTTAATGTGTTTTTACATCCTTTTACGATTCACAAAGCCAGAATATAAGTACTTATACATTTTTAATAGGAAAGTAATATATTCCCCTAAAAGAAAAATAGATTTGATTAATCATTTGTCATAAAAGTTGCTTGACAGTTGAAACTTCAAGCTTCTAAGCTAGAAAAGCTCAAATAGACAAATTATACTGAAATGTTCTTTAAAGACCAAACAGCTGTTTTATTAAAATATTAAATTTACATTTTAAAAAGAAATACTCTGATTTATTATTCAATAATGATAATCTTATTGAAGTGATGTGAAATTCATGACAACGGGCTTTATTCTGTCCAAATTCTGTCCTCAGTTATCCACAGGCAATTGGTTTTGCCATTATTTAGAACTGTGCAAGATCGCGCACACAGAGAAGCACCATTCTGGAAAGACAAATGAGAGACACTGGATTTCAACTGGACTCTAATTTTCCCCAGAGAAGGTGGGTTTTCAGGTCTGGGACTAGCGCCTGCTGCAATGAGGCCCTTGGGTCAGACCCACAGGACCCATCCAAATCTCACTGTCACAAGAAACAGAAAAAGGATTTCAGAATACACCAACTTCGTCCCGCAGCACAAGTGAATGACCTTCAAACAACTTGAAGCAGGTTGAATTTACATTTTACTTCAAAAAAAAAAAGGGAAAGTACATACATGAGGGGAAAATGGGGTGAACAACAATTATCTGAAACCAGGTTTCTACCATTTTTACCTACAGTTACCAACTGCGTTTGAATCTGCAGGGCTCTTGCCAGCTGTCGCACACTTGCTTACAATATGAACAGGATCGTGGATCAAGGAAACATTTTCAAAGTTGAGGCCCAAATGGAAATAGTAAGATATCATACACAGTGTAAGTTTATAGTACACAGCATTTTTTTTAAATGACGTAACGCAACAGCAGGAAGGAGTAGTAGTAGTTAACAGTTACTAACACTAGAATAATCAAATTTGTATGTTATACATATACAGCAACTAACTGCTTTACAAAAAAAGCAAAATAATACAATATATTGTCACATGTATTTACAGTGTAGTAAATATACTTTTCTGTCAAATTTTACACAAAAACTATTTACAGGTGAATATACTGCATTAAAAAAAAATTGTGGGACCAACACTAAAAGTGACTTTCTGTGGTAAGTTTGTTGCATAACAATAAGACGTGCTTCATTACATTTGAAAAAATTAACCTTAGAATGAAACAGAAAAAGCCCTAAAACCTACAACCCAGTTAGGAATAGAGCACTGGAACGCTCCCAGGTGCTCAGTCCACAATACTTATTTGAAATGTTTCCTGTTCTTGGAAACCTCATGCACATTAAAGCAGAAACATTGGCATAATTAACAGGTAGGTTATGCACTATTCAAATACTACTGAATTATCTTTAAGTCAGGGAAAATACAAACACAAACAAAATGTTAATCATCTTTACAGTACTCAACTGTAGTTAGTGCGTAATGGATAACGTGTTCTAAAACAGGGGTGTCAAACATACAGTCCCCATGATGTAGTTATATGGTCCACATGGTAAAATCAGATTTTTCTGAATCTAAGTTTTCATCTCAAAGCACACAGACTCCAGGGCTGCAGTAGCCCACGCAGCAGTGACTGCCCGGCAGTCTGCAGGCTGACTCGCAGGTCGGAACTCTTAGATCTGTCTCCCACTCCTTAGATCAGGTTTCAAGCCCACATCGTCACCAGCAGCTACCTGCTGATCACTACGAGCGCAAACGGAGTAACGGGACGAGGAGAGAATGGAACTGGACTGGGAACCGAGAGTGGTGCTCGCAGGAATGAAACAGAGCAGGATGGAGAATATTCAGAACAGGAGAAGAGAACAAGTAAAGGAGGATGTGAGAAAGAAAACAAAAAGGCAAAATAACAGCAGCAGGGAGCAGGCTAAGTGATGAATATGACAGTAAGGCACTGAACAACTAATTACTAATAGCAGTTTAATCATTAAAGAAAGGCCATGTTTTCCCCCTTGATCTAAGCACGAGCTTCCCAACTTCTGGTACTGGGAGGTAGCTTTCCTGTGTATCGGGGCGCATGTGATCCTGAACTAAACCTTGGCCATCGACCGTAACTGCAGCCAAAGTCAGCCCCCCTTACCTAGCGTGTTTGACACCCCTGTTCTAAGAAAGTTCAGGTTCCCTCACTGAACCATGCAGTGAAAACATTAAATGACTCCCCCTCCTTCCAGGAAGTAGAATAAATTAAATTTTGTTGACTTACTTTATGAAGATACCAGTTTCTTTCAGCTGGGACTGAGAGCCTGGAGCAGTTCTAGGTCTCACATGAAAGGTAATTTTAATCACTGTCCATTTTAATTTCACATTGTATGTATTTCAAAGAATGCATTAACTCTCATTTAGGGACACTTTTTTTTATATAGGCAATGCAAAACATTGAAAGAGCTGCTCTCAAATGCACCCAGTCCAAACAAAACTGATTGGGTAGTTCATCTGGAATTACTATTTCTGTTTAAAGAAAATCTGCTCGTAGGAGAAGCAACTGAAAGCTGTATTTTTCTAACAGCAAATTACAAGAGATTCTTTTTTCCTCCCACTTACAAATCTTCAGGCTTCTACAATTCATTGTCTTTAGCAAAACGGAAAGGGCTGGAATTAGCTTGAGTCAGGATAACCGAGTGCAAACTGGCAGCGATGCTGAAGGTGGCAATTAGCAATTTGATGTATGCAATGAGATGGTTTTTCAGTCACTGACTCCCACGGTTCTACACCCGTAGCAGCTCAGGACGCGGCACGAGTCACTGCTCTATTCCTACGTTGAGTTCTAGCCCCACAGTCCCTTTCATAGTTCTGCATCAGTTCAGAAAACCACGTTTCTACTGCAGCTCCTACATGACTGAGAATAAAAAAATTTGGTTAATTGCACAAGTCTTCGTGTTTTCCAACGTATCTATTTCAAAACTGCTAATTCTAAGTTTTCCTCTTGTTTTGGCAAACTATTTGCATATTAAGTTTGTGTTCATAGTTTTTCCAGGACTGTAAACAAATTAAAGAAATTAAATTGTTATTTTATGAATCAATACAATAAAGGTATTTTTATTTACATAAATGTTACATTGTTACTGTGTGGATACATGTGAATTATGTGCTATATCAATAAAATCTGAACACTTAATTGTACCATTCTCTAATAATTTAGCTGTGGAGTTTGATTTACTGAAAGCCACTAACAAAATTGCACTAGAGGATTTTATTTTATATAGTGGATATACTTGTTTTCCTTTAAAGCCACTTACAGATTGTTAATTTCTAACACACAACAGGGATCTGAAACTGTT
>NW_009217049.1:0-1676 GCF_000690835.1 Fulmarus glacialis | reverse complement strand
CAGCAGGAGATAAACTCGGCCCTCCCATGAGCACCCAGGTGACCGGCCCTTCCGTCAGAACTTCTGCTCGCCTCCGAGACCAAACGCTCTGCACGCTTTCAGTCCGTGCAGCAGCATCTGCAGCACCCAGCGCTGCACCTTCACACGTCATCAACATAGCAGCATGCTCTCACAGTCGTCCATCGCCGACTGTAGCTGACAAGTCGTTCACAGTGACAGCAATTTCAGTTTTGTGTAACCCCCAAGTACGCACCCTTACGAACTAAAACCTCTCGAACGTTCTGCAAGACAGGTTTGACTGCAGGTGTCTGTACTGATACCAGGAATTGCACTGCAAATATTCAAACGTAACCTGGATTTGACACAGTGTCAGTTATTTTTAAATTCATGTACCTTAAGCAAACATCGCTGGTTTTGTATCACTGCTTGGGCAGCACAAAAGCAGCTTTGCCAAACACCACCTCCCAGAGCTGGAAGTTAATTCATTAAATTTTCCCCTCCATACCCCCCGGGTTATTCTGCCAGGAATTTCTCGAAGGTGCATACTGTTGGGAAGGGCAAAACTAAAGTAAATGCTAAATGGAAAAAAGAAGCAATAAATTTTCAACACTGCTACAATGACAGCATAATAGTCAGTTCTCGATGATTTTCCTTCCACTATGCAGCCTTTTTTAGTGCAGTTAAAGTGTAGCAAAAAAAAATTTGCTTTGGAAAAAAGCCAGTTTGTCCAGTCTGGTCCATATACAGTCCAAGTATTGTGAAGGTATGGTCTGGGGAATGAGAGAGACTCATGCAGCCTCCTTGTCCTCTCAAATTTATTGCTAATTACTAGAAATTTACTCTAATCCACCAATTCTGGTTAAGCTCATTGTACTGCGGCTATCATAAGTTTCTTTTAAGCATGGTAAAAAAAAGTCCACAGCTAAAAATCTTACAGGTTTGAATTAAAACCAGGATTACAGTGACTTCCCCCGGCTCATAAAGCCACTACCTTGAAAAGTGTGCAAACAGGATTAAGGATAAACACTTTCCTTTAGAGAAGAAACAAGCAAGGCAGATAACAGAAGCAAGGTAGAACTGTCTATGGGAAATGGCTTTCGTATTTGGACAAGATACGGTTCTGCAGTGTTAAAGAACTCCACGCCTCCTTTGGCTACCAAGTCCGTCAGGATGTACATGAGCGGTTCTGAAACACTGGCTTAAATCAAGAACAGAAGAAAAGAAATGAAGGCATTAAAATTCAGGCAATGTTTCAAGAGTTGATCATCTGGCAACACGGCTGACAGGATGGGAACTTTAAAAATTAAGTGCAGCATCACAACCGGTGGAGGGCCCTTTGTGATGTTTCAGTCAGTTTCCAAAAAAAAAAAAAAAAAAAAAAGAAAAAATTTAAAAAGAAATAGTCACACAATCTTTTTGATGCTGTGACGTTTGAAACTGCCGGCACTTCGCTGCTTTTGCACTTGGCTTGCGGAGCCGTGGCGCATCCTCCCGCTGTTGGAGTGTCCGGCGGTGGGCGAGAGCTCCACGTTCTCCTTGTCGATCCCTGGGGAAACACAAGGACCGGGGTTAACCTCTCCGCCGAGGCCACCCTGTAAGGCAGCGCTTTAAGCCCGGCTTGTTCCGCAGACGCGCAGCTCGGCGCCGGCCCCGCGCGGAACCGCGGCGGGAAGGCA
>NW_009217048.1:0-16988 GCF_000690835.1 Fulmarus glacialis | reverse complement strand
TGTCCCAGCCGGAACCAGGACACCAGGCCTTTTTTATATTCTTAAAAAACAAGGATGAACAACAGCAAAACCAGACAAAATTTTCATTTTGCTAACTACAGTCTCTTCTTTAAGGCAAAATTCATTAGAGATACTCTTGACGTATCCACCAGAATGGAATCACCTACTACATCTTAAGCCTATTCTTAGCCAAAATTTTGAAAATTTCTGTGCTATCTCCTATCAAGAAGCTTTTAAAGACGTGAATGAAATGAGATTTCCTGGGGTTGTTGTTACCACACTGTTAAATATCTCAGAAATAACAAGGAAAGCTTCTCCAGTTAACTTGAAGGGGAGGTGAAAACAATTTTTCCTTGATAAAAGTTCACGGGAAAAACATTTTGCAAAAGAGATTAGCCATGTCTGCAAATCCAACTTGGATGTTAATACCTTTTTTTTGCTGAACCTGCTTTTACGTCAGAAAGGGGAAGCATATAGCATTACTTGCTGCCCTAAAATAAAGCAAGCAGATAGCTGTAGTTCTCAATGAGTGAAAAGTCTCCACCTTGTTCTTTTTAATTTCAGAAGGGAAACTGAATTATCATGTCCAGAACAAATACTGTATAGAACTGAAAGAATCTTTTCATCCTACTCTAGTTTTCATTTCTGTTTAAAAAAACCACACATACACACTCTGATTCTGATGCTATTTTCCTGAGTAAAATAACATCCTTTCTTTTCATAATTAACACTTTGGAAAATGTAGAGAGAGGGAGTAAAATCCAGTGAATATAAAACCAAAATTGGTCCCTCTAGGAGATCGACTCAACTTCTGATTCAATTTTTCTCTCGGATTGTAGCATTTTTAATTTTTTTTTAGATAGCACATGTTGACCTGTAAATTTAATAATCTATTCTGAAACCAAAAGTTATTTTTATGAATACTTTACCTGTAACAGTAATCCACATAAGGATTTTTTTTTTTTTTAAGGTCATTTCAAACTTTAGTCATACTGATACAAACAAAAAGAGTAATTATGTAGAGAACAAATAGCTCTCCTGGCCTGTTTCTCAGCAGGTGCCATATTTTCAAGTGTGACTCTAATCTCTGGGTTACTGGTAAAGAGAGACTGTGACACATCAAGAGCTAGTGAGCGATACCCTGGGAAGTTTAACCCGCACGTATTTTGTCCAGCAATTCCTCCTATTTCCTGTCACTCACCACGTGCTTCCCCCAGCAAAGCTCCCCATCTTACACTCTTATGATTCTGAGAATCCATTCATTTCTTAATGGGGCACATGCAAGTTATCAGCAGGTGTGGACTACCCAATGGCTCTTTTCACTCGACAGGATTTCAGAAGATGAGGGTCTTCCCTGCTACAGATTGCACACGTCAAAACGTGACAATGCAGAGAAGGCAATACGAACAAATCTCGTCTTCCTCACAGTTTCATACATTTAAAAAGAGGAAGTTTGCGTATTCTGCAGCAAAGCAAGTTAACTTAGTTAACACTATTCAACGTCTTTCCTATTTAACAATGATTATCATTAACATCCATAGGATTATTTTGTAGATGACAGAAACAAGGAGCAAAACCAAACTAATGATATGCTGAGAAAAAAATAAAGACAAAATTAAGTAATGGATGTTTTAGGTCTAGGATCTAGATCTTAAAAAAAAAAAAATTAAAAAAAAAATCTATCAACAGGTTTTAATGAAACCTTTATTTTAGTACTTTGTATCTTTTGACAATATTCTCTTTAATAAGCCTAGTATGAAGTACACAGTGGTTCAGAAATACAAAATACTCCTACATAACCTTCTCTATGGCAACAGATTATACTATCACAGATATAAGACTATAAACACACATTGGTTGGCTCAGCAACGATCTAAATGTGACCTTTGACAAAGATATTTCTTTCAGCTCAGAAGGAAAACCAATAGCTGCCTAAAACTATATAAAGAAATTTTAAGATTGCTTAGGAGAAAGGAAATAAAAATTGAGATAAATGAAGACTAGTGGCAAAAGCTACAGAGGAAATCAACAAAAAGTGAAAATGATGACGAGGAAGATGGGAATACTTGTCAATAGCCCCCAGTGATTTTATATGAAAAACAAAACAAAATACTGTAGCTCTGGAAGCAAAATTAACAGCATCCTCATCATTATCTGCCATATTAACTTGGAAAAAATATTTTCATTTTAATGAAAGGAATCAGAAAAGCTAGACTGTTTCTTTGACTGCTGATCAAAGCAACAAAACTTATTACCATTAATACAGACTACCATCCAGGTTAGTCTCCGGAGGGGGAGAAGAGTCCATAGAATCATAGAATCATTAAGGTTGGAAAAGACCTCTAAGATCATCAAGTCCAACCGTTAACCCAACACCACCATGCCCACTAAACCATGTCCCTAAGCGCCTCATCTACACGTCTTTCAAATACCTCCAGGGATGGTGACTCCACCACTTCCCTGGGCAGCCTGTTCCAAGGCCTGACCACTCTTTCAGTGAAGAAGTTTCTTCTAATGTCCAGTCTAAACCTCCCCTGGCACAACTTGAGGCCATTTCTTCAAGTCCAGATCCCCCACAAGAACCCATTTGTTGTGAAGATCTTACCTGGACTACACTGACAGGAGAAAAATTGCTATTTAAGGCAAATGTCCACGTAAGGTGGTTTTGTCGTGGTTTTTTGTTGTTTGTTTGTTGATGGTGGTTTTTTAATTAAAAAGACCATTGCAGCAACTGGCTCATACAATTCTGCTTGGGACATACTAAAAAAGGGCAAGTTGAAGTTTTCTCAAAAACATAAGAATTTGTGCTTTGTGCATCTCCCTGGTAATAGTGCAGGATTCAAGAAATCAGACGATTCAACAGGTAGGTGTTGTTAAATACAGTTAGCATGCAGTAAATAGCATCAATCAGTAGTGTACATGGGAAAAAACTGAGAAAACATTTTTAAAAATAAATGTACTTACTTATTGCATATGCGGTTTTAAGAAACTGCATATTGCAGTTACTTAAACGCCGCTTTCTGTGAAAGCTATAAAATTTGGAGGTAGCGATACCTGAGCATAGACCTTTTTAAAAGAGCTTCCTGGTCAGGAAGCTTATTCCTTAATTTCATACTTTGAAAACTCAAAGGCAAGGTTTGTTAAGTTAAAAGCAGATAAATTAATCCTAGCCTTTCATTTTCAGAAATATTTTCTCCATAGAACGATCTTTAAGTAGCAGATAAAGGTTATCCTGCCACCTCGCAAAACCTTTTGCAGCTGATGCTCCAGTTCTTGGGGTGATGGGGCTCCTTTGACCCCACTGCACTTGCACTGAAATAGCAAGAACACAGAATCTACTCTGTGAAAAAAAATTCAATCCTAAATCCATTTTGATTATTCTTATCTCCAAGCTTATCTATGCAGGAGTCTCCAGGAAAATCCCAGAACAGTAACAGAGTAGAAGAAAAATTTCAAACGCAGACTTTATGTTAGAATTGGAAATTACTCTAACAAGTAGAAACAGAGAACTTCTCCAATATTTGAGAAGTCCTCAGCATGAAAACAGAAAGAAGCAAGGCTGCTTCTTTAGTTTGTGTCCAGACTCTCTTTAGTACTCTACGGGAACATGAATGCATGTTAAAAAGTAAATGCAGATGCTATTTAAATACTATTTAAATGCTCCATAGAACTTTTATCACAAATTCGTGTCTATTACTCTTTGCTTTTTCACGTCATTCAAATTCTAGTTGCCTCAAAGTTTAAAATAAACAAACAAAACCCTAACTTCATACCAAAGTAGAAAATGGAAATAAGTGGTTAAGTATTTAATTTAGTAGCATCTTGCAGTATTATTTCTATTCAAAAAACTAAGAAAATGGAAAAATAACAGCACTGGCACAACACATCAGAAAACAAGGGCAGACAAAGTGCAAAGTCTTCTACTGTTATCAGAGAAAAATCTTCAGGTCTGTAAGATCAAGAGTTTGACCATTTCAACTGCCAAAACAGCTGGTATGACTAACAGTGAGCACCTGTGTTCATGAAAACATTACAGAAACCACACAAATGCTTGAAAGAAAAATTTGCAAATTTCATTTATGTATTTGAACTTCACTAACAATGTAAAAGAATAGTCACTGAGAGAAATTATATCCATTATAAGAACATATTTAAATTCAACTGCATCGTTTCATTTTTCGTTTCCTTCATTTACTGACAAGTTCTAAAAATTTATGATCTAACTACTCAAGCTGCAAGCGTATTTATTTACATTAATAATTAGAACTTAAAAGGTGTTAAAAAATGGGAAGTGAGGGGAAAGACATGGAAATCCACACTTAATTCCTATTTAGGCCTCATATGAAGTTACAGTCCTATTTTGCAATGAAGAATATATTCTGACATACTAAAATGTGAAACCAAAGTTAAAAAAAAAAACCATGCCACTTTCATTAGAATGCTAACTAAAATGGCATACAAAGAACCCAGATACAAATACTTTTATAATATACTTTTTCCTTTTTAAGTGATACTGTTAACTGGAAGACCATTTGACTCAAAAAAAAAGAGTACTAAAAAAATTAGAATATGACTTTCAAAATGAAAGCAACTCAAGTGAAACAGTATCTGGATCAAAACAGCTACAGACTTTGTTATTGTACAAAAACTCAGTTGGAATTCCTTTAATGAAAATAACTTCACATACCAATTAAAAAAAAAACCACACACCCCAAATAAAAAGTATTGTCAGCTACTGACATAAACCCAAGTTCCAACCAAAATGCTAAAACTGAAACAAATGCACACTAGTACTTTCTAACCATCAGAAATCTTAAATAAATGAGAAATTTCAATGGGACACACTGTGAAACTTTGTGAGCCAGGAGGAGTACAAGAAGCACAGTTTACTAGTCTAATTTAAAAACTTGGCATGGGTAATGGCAGACATTACAATATCCACATTCAAGCACACAAACACTACAAATTACACAAGAACTCCAGCACAAAACCTTCTGAAGTTCAGAGGAGGAAAAAGGGAATGACCTGTCAAACTACACAAAAGACTTCTTGTGAACTCTGAACTCAAGTTCATCAACGGATGCACTGACTGGTTGTGCTGATACCATTACTTTTTAAGGAATTGAAAACTTTTTGCCTAGAGTTAAAAACTCAAAAAATATTAATGTCCTTATTTCCTAGACAAAAGAGCAAATTAGACTTAGATGATGCAACTTCCCTAAACCAACAGGAAAACAAAAATAACCCATGTTATAACCAGAGTTAGAAATAATGCCTCTGCTACTAACTTGGTATTTAACACATTCTTCTATCTTCTCCATTTCTCTGCACTAATTTCTCACAAACTCCACTCAGAAATCCATTTTGAAATTAGAAAGCTGTACATAGATTCCAAACTCTTGCTTTCCACAGGTTAACCAACAGATTAATAATTCAGAAACCAAATCCTACTTCCACCTTCTCAACCCACTTTTAAACCAAAAACACGTGACTAAACATCACATCCTGTACAAACATGTCATATCCAGATTATGTTATTATGTACACCAATGTGTTACTCAAACAATCCTCACTCTATTTAATTCACTCTCATGAAAGGCTTTTGTAGGCCAGAGTAATCCATACCCTATATTCCTATTTCCTACTTTTGAGCAAAAAGGCTTATTTCAATTTAGGACATCATAAACTACTTTTTAGTTACATATACCAACTTTGTAGTTAGAGTGGAAATGCTGAAGTCTGGTAAAGGTGAAGATGTCTAACACCACACCAAATACTTTGCAATTTGGCTAGGCAAGTAGGGACAAGTCAACTGTCCGCAATACTCATACCAGACAGGTTTTCCTTCTACTAGTAAATAGGTATGTAGTCATCATGAAAATTTTTTCTTCTTCTATACTGCCCCACACATACAAGCCCCTTTCTTACTGAAATGCCACACAGTGCGATTAGCTTCCCCATATTGACATTTCACCCACAGTACGTTTCCACAAAATAGCTAGAAGAAAACTAGCTGACTAGAAAAATAAAGGGGGGGATGGAGGAAAAAACAATCTGTGTGCCTGTCTGTATGCCACTAATGAGTTATAAAATATATTACTGAGGAAAAATAATAATCATTTTATTTCACTGTATCTCCTTTAACTTTCATCTGATTCATCTTACAAGGAATGTAAGCTTTTCTAAGAAGAAAGCTCTGCCTTACAACTGCACAGTGTTTGCAGTGTAAAAATTATTTCAAACTTCGTTTTTAATTTCTTGAGTTTCAGATGAATGTGGAAAATAAACACTTTTTTGTTTTTCTCTTTTGTTCAATTTCCTTCCTTTTATAATGCCTTGATAAAGTCAGTCAACTCAATCTCAAGAGAGTGTGCTTTAAAGAAACACCCCTGTAAGGGAAGCTCACTTGGCATGGTCTTCCCTGGCCTCAGAAAGCTGTTACACAACTAGAAGAACAGCAGCGTTCATTCTGCTGCATTAAGGGTGTCTTACCTCTCTATACAACACATGTACTAACATCAGCAGACCAAAGAAGCAAACGCAGAAACACTTGTTTAGCTGAACCAACTTTGGCATAATCAATAAGCCTCTATTGTAAATACCTAATATGACCCAACTTAAAAAAAAAAAAAACAACCCCACACAAAAAAAACACATCACACACACACCACCCACAAAACTCTTCAGAGTAAAAGTGATGCCCTTTTTGTAATTCAGAAAGTAAATTACATAGTTTAAAAAGTAATTTGGCAAAGTAGCTTAAGTACTGCAAGACAACAATAAACTACCTCTGAAAGAAGCAAAACTACAGTAGATAAGGTTTTAGACATATGTTATGTAGTATAATTATTACTGACAAGAGTAAGTCAGCAGCCTTTACATATTCTGCATGGTAAGAAACAATTATTTTGACCCAAACCACAGAAAACACAAGCGTCTAAGCAAAATGCAATTGGGCCCAGTATCCTAGGAAATGCAATTTCTCCACAGCAGGCTTGGTTTGTGCCATAACCCTGAGTTCAAATAACATTGCTTGAAAGTCACAGTAGTGCTAGCACTACTGTAGCCTGTAACAGTCTACAAAAGCCAGCTACAGGTAACAAGTTCTTCTAAGCCAATTAACAGATAGAAAAATTAAAACATCCAGGGGCAGTGAAGCTCATACCAGGCAAAATTATTGATAGTTTACTGTTAACACTGATATGCCACTGATGTGATATACTTTTGAATACATGCATCAATAATAATGGTATCTAGATGCCAATTCTGAAAGAACCAAACTGTACAAAAAACTTCAGGACGTGGACATGATTAAAGTATTAAGTCCACTTTAGTAACATTAAGGCATAGACACTTCAAAATAAGTAAACAATGAAGTCAAAGCTACAACCTTGGGTTTTTTAGTGTGTCTGCGATCACCTCATACCACATGCAACTTTGACTTACCTCAGTCCAAGTCATTTAAGACTTCACTTCGGACATGACCTTGCGGCTCACACCGAGATAAAAATTTGTTATACAACAGGAGCCCTAAAGCTGAAACGTTTTGGGATAGAAGATGGCTGCAAGGTACTCTAGACTCTTTATGAAAGCTGTAATCTTAATATGTTCTCTCATGCCCAGACCTGAAGAAATCCATCTCTGCTGAATGTTACGAACACGTACAGGCAATCTTTTAACTTGGGCTATTGAGAACATATGGTATTTGTTGCAGCATCAAGGTCCTATCAGGATCCTAACCTATTATCATCTTTCATTGGTTGTATTTCTACCTCATAGCTCAGAGAAATATGTCAAAATGACATTGACAGAGTGCCTAGACCATAGGATCAACTTTCCCTCTTATTAGGTATAAATCCAAATATAGAAACAATATGAACTCTCTAAAAGAAAACCTGGTACATATGTAAATGACTGTCCAAGGAAGTGTTATGACAGATCAAAGAGTAACAAAGTTACTGTTTACTTTAAGAGATAAGCATGAAAATGTATTAAAAAAGGGTGGGTGGGGTTTAAGTGAAATATTCATTTATTATCATATTTCATGAAAACCATGAATTAGCACAATCTTTTACTTCAAAATTGTTACCACTTTGTTATGCCAATTCTGTCTCTGACTACAAAAACCTACCATAGCAAATATTTTTAGAAAATTAATGACACTTGGAATTAAATGTCAAAATCTGTCAAAGATAACATCAGGTAAACCCAGATTATCATTCTCGTCATCTAGTACAGAAACAGTGAACAACATTGCCATGGACTTCTTTTTCTTAAAAAAAAAAACAAACAAAAAAAAACCCACACCACACACAAAAACTCAAGTTACTTAAGACATGTATTTCCAAAGAAGGTAAATCAGAAATCAACAGAATCACTCTAATTTGTGGATAGAGCAATTCTCAAAACATTCTGAATTCCAATAATTCTATTCCCGACTATTTTAACATGACATACTGTCCACTGTATCTATCATGCCCTGCTGTGCAGTGATGATCCATGACAGAAAAATTGTATTTCAATATGCATGTGGTCAATAATATCCAGCTGTTAAGCTATACTTCATAACATGATCTGTATACATGGAAGTAATTGGTATCTTTAAAAAAAAATCTACGACAAAATCAGAACATTGAAATGACTCACACAGGTTGTACTGTTATTTGCAGTCCAAAGGAGACTAAATAATCCAGAGTACTAAACAAAAACATATCTGTATTGTCTTGATACAACATAATCACCAAGCTATTTCTTAGGTGTCCATTAAAATCACTGCTAAGTGCTGTTACAGAGGTTTTTGACCACAGCCAAGTTAATTCTGAGGTTTACTATAAATCAGTACATTGAAAAGACAGAAATTAAGTTGCATGTAAATACAGACACTGCACTGATGCACAAACAGTAGCCCAGGTGTGACCTCCTAAATACTGAGTACCCTTTCAGAGCAAGCAGGCACTTCTTGTGTTCAAATAAGTTACCAAGATCTTCCCAATGCTGGTTATGCAGCTTTTCCCATGTTAAGTTACCAGAACATCAGATCACCATTTTTAAGTTGTGGGTATTAAAAATGTGGATATTAAGAAAGAAAAAATTTCCTTTTCTTCTCTAGGGGTACATTGAGGCATTCAATACCAAAGCATGTCTATAACTTAAGTCAACATCCTAGAAGAACAGTAATGTAGATTACTTAGAAAAATACTCCAACTAGAGTTCCTCTGTCTGAGGAACAGAAAAGTTTTGATGGAATAGTTAGTTAATGACACAGCAAGACCAAAGCCATTAGCTTAACATATGTAAGATTACCTGCTGATATCACAGATCTTTCCAGCATGCTGGCCTCAGCAAAATTAAATCTTTAGAAACCCAGAAAGTATTATAATATACCCCACAAACACCCACACCTTTAACACTACTCTCTTGAAGCAATATCTTTATTAAGCCCATAACATTCTTTCCCTGTGCCTTTGAGATGTATATTAAACTGAACATCTGTCAGTCCTACTTGCAAACATATGCCCTAGACAGCAGGGGTAAGCACTTCTTCCTAAAAGACAAGCAGGTTTTTCAAACACTTCTGCAAGCCTGGACATTATGCATTAATAATGCAAAAAATATCACGTGGCCATATGATTATTTCACTTTATTGTGAAATAAAGTCACAAGATGTAGACTTCCCCATCCAGAGATTAGGACCACCTACCAGGCAGACCATTTTTGCAACCAGATGTAGTACACATATTAATTATTTTTCCTCATTTCAAAGATTTAGATTTGGACTACCCTAAGGGCCTCTCCAGATTTCAATTAATCAGAGAGAAGCAGAGAAGAATAAAAAGGGGACGCTGGTCTTGGATCATTCTGGGAGTACATACCTCCTACGAAATCTTATCAAGAATGGTAAGTCTTCTCCCTTTTGACTGCACACTAAGAACCATCAGGTTCTTCTGCCCAGAAAAAACTGCATGAAGAGCGACTCAGGCTCAGGATGTCCATGACAAGTACTAGACCAGTACTTATCTGTAAAACTGACTTTTTTTCTTCTTGGTAACAAGCAAGGACATAACTGATCAAGGTCTTTTGGCACTTGATTACAGATGACCCTCCAGGATGTCATAAAAGCAAAAAGAAATAGCAGCAATGAAAGACAACAGACTTGAAGACTGAGTCGAAACCTGTTTTTAAGCCTCCTGTACGGGACAAAGAAGAAAGACGAATATATACAAAAAGAATAAAAATGCTGCATATTCAGAACTTCTGCTCTGCAGGGTAACATCACCTTCATTATTGCGCTTCCCGCCCCCTCCAAGTTTTTGCCAAAGGTCCAGTCCCAAAAGTAATAACGCATGCCTTTAGATACACCTAGTTTGTAAGAAAATTGGTATAACTGAAATAATTCTCCTATATGCAACATCACCCTTTCAGTTTATGAACACTGGGTTTGCATTTTTCTAAACAATAGAAAATTACTTTCTTGGGAACAGTTTTAAATTTACTACCCCCACCAAAAAGTGCCTTAGGCTCAGCACTACAAAAGTTCAACATTTAGCAACTTAAATCACGCTGGGAACAACAAAAAACACCTTTCATCTATAGCATATGCAGAGAAGTTGGTAGAATCTGTTAAGGTTTAGAAGAACTGTTACTTTTTTGCCAATTTATTTAGTTCTTTGTCATAATGCTGTATGCCATAAATCCCTAGCTCAGGTCTGAAGTTCTAGACCTATTCTACCTCCCAACAAGACCTTTTTGATGCCTCTGATGGAGAGCAGGGAGGCAGTACTTTATCTTGCCTTGGCTCCTTATTTTAAGTTGCTTGGTAAAATACTCTTGAAAAGAAGATATCTGTAAATAAACAACTGCAAACATGAAGGAACCTGCTGCGGTACCTTTCACTGAAGCCATTATCTTTCCATAATACAAAATAGAAGCCAATACTCAGTGACGAAAGTGGAATAACTCAGTAGATACAAAAACTGGAAACATTCCTAGTGAAGGGGGGGAAAACTCAGAAAAATTAAGTCTAGCAAGTGAAAAAGAATGTATACCAGGTGGAAAAGACTGACATAATGAAAAGCAAAATGAAGTTCTGTAATAAATACATAAATGAATAAATAACCACTGTAAGACACACAGAAAAAAACTCTTATAAGCAATTTATGGCTCCTACACCAAGGATTCCATTTCTAACATAACTTTTTCACATATGCTAGACAACACTAATGGCAACTACAACAATCACAAATGCATGGAATAAAAAGAGTCTATTAGACATGTAGTGCATACTATGGAAACATTTAAAAATTCACAAGCTAGAAATTTAAGTAACCATATGAAAACAGGTTTTGCTTCTGGAACTATTAGCTCCATTTCCATTTAAAAAGGAAACAAACTGACAAACCAAACCCTTAAAAGCTGCTCTTCAGAACAGAACTCTAAAAAGATTTGAAAAAGAAGCTTCAATTGTCATTCCACATTAAGCAGCCATGCCAATAAAGCAGACATAGCCCTTCTGCCACACACCTTCTTAGTCCACCTGTTTCCATCACAGTGATGACAGTACAGTTGCCCATTGCATCACACAGTGATCAAGCTGAAGAACCAACCAGTTGTGAAACAAGGTGGTAAAAGCTGGGGGAGGAGGAGCTGTATTTTTCTGGCAGATCACTTCCCTGATCCATTTCACTGTGCAGCTGCACAAACAGCTGGACTAGCAAAACAAACAGGATAATATAAGGATACAAATAACCAATATCTACTCAAGACATCATCACCACTGAAGAAATGTATTTGGACTTGCAACCTAAATGAAAACCATTCACTTAAAAAGATACCTATAGATTTTATTCAGTTCAATAAAAAAAAAAATAGCTAACCAGTTGAGCAAACACAGGACAGAATACAGTTGCAGCCACTGCCCTCTAAAATGGAACAGAAGTCAACATTAGAACCAAAAACAACACAATGTTCACTTGGGGGGGGAGGGAAATCTTACTCCATACTTATTTGCTATACCAATCTGAAATTACCACCAGGTTTTTTTGGCTGGGAGTTTTTTGTTTGTTTTTAAACTATGTGCCTTTTCCCTCTGTCCAGTATTCACTATTACAACAGTAGTAACTTTATGTGCAATTCCAGGCAAAGGTTAAATGACACCAGCTTAAACAGGTTTGTTTTCTAAGCAATTTATTCACCTCAGAAAGTCAAGGTGGACTTCTATTCCCTCTACGTGAACAGTCAGTGAATCGACGATTTGAGTTCTCTCACAGAAGCCTCGCTTTCCTTGCATACTAGCCCAATACAGAAGGCCATTATTTATTGTTCTCATAATTAGTCAAGATTTAGGTTTTTTTTAGTGCTGAAAATCACTTTACTAAACATGCATCACATCCTTCTTATTGTTTTAGAAAGGTAAATGATAAAACCCCTGCCTGTTTCATCAGTTTTCAAACTACTTCCAGGTTGGTTTGTTGATTTTCCAGGAACAATCAGTTCTCTCGAAGTCACTCATTTTTACACTCAGATCACAATATAGTACAACTTCTATTATCTATGCCAAGACAACTGCATTTTCACAATTTATTTTACTGTAAACATTACTCATACACATACATACTTGTAGACAAAAATACAGTTGGACAGCTGGCTTCTTTTAACTCACTGTACTATAACTATACTAAGACAGTATATTCATAACACTTACTCAGTATAAGCTGACATAGCCACAAAAAGAAAACTATTTTCATCCTTTTCCCCCACTCTCGCAATGCTTTCTTCCCTTGTGTTGGTAAGAATTAGGTGGACTGGAAATTCAGTTGGGGAATTCCATTAAAAAGAAATCCAGTCCCAAAATGTTGGTCTTAACCTCAATCAATTCCCTGATTTGATTCATCACAAGAGTTGTGATGACTTGTTTCACATAAAGGAGAGGAAGCACAAGAAATAAGCCACCCTGCGTAAAAGATGATGTTGTTTCTTTCAGCAGTAGTACTACCTTATGCCAGCTCAACATGTTCCTCAAATGACTGCCAAAGCTGTATCACCTGCGACTGCTAAAGTAGAATAAAAATAACTCACACCTCAATAGTTTATGAAATCTATCATCACAGTCAAGATGAAATCAAAGATACTTGCACATTGTACAAAGCATTTCGTGTAGTCGCTGAAAAACTCTTTCACGCTTTTATTTTCCTAATTAGTATTTTTAGTCCTGTCTGATTGCCTCCCTCATTTAGATCAACAAAGCCACAACGTTCACTTCTCAAGTTACATTTAAATAATTTCAAAATGCTTATGCGTAGTATGAACGGCACCCTCTTCAAAGTTTTTAAAAACATTTTTTTAAAGTTTCATTAATGCTGTTAACTAAACATTCAAGTGTGCTTAGTTACATTATTTGTCAAAACTTTGCAGACAATCAAGATACATATACACGTATTTTTAAAAACTTCACACTAGAGAAATGTGCCTGTTTTTAAGTTAATGCTTCCCTAGCACAATTTAGTGACTGTATAGTCATTTTATATAGCATTAAAAATGCTTCTGCTTTGTTATAGAGCACAATACTTCTATTTTGCAGAAGAGTAATCTATCTTGAATAAAGACGAATAATCCATTGGTGATCCGCAGATTACAGTGAAGTCAAGCATTTACATTCTTAAACAGTGGACAGTTCTAAGGGAAAGGTCCTCCAGTACTGAGACAGCCTGTTACCTTTCTCCCTTCCCCACTGCCAAGGCATCACTTCTTTAAAGCCTGAATCAAAATTTCTATTAACCACTCAAGTAAGGAATTTAAGCAGCATCTACTAGGAGCTATACTGACAAAGAAACATAGGTCAAGGTCTTAAATAGAAGCAGATATAAGAATTAAACAATTTCTAATCCCATAAACGAAATTTTATTAACTTTTAAAAACAACTCCAAATAAATCAAATCACTAACGTGAAGCAACTTAGATATGGCCTCAACCCTTCTCCTTTTTTCAAGTGTCTGTTTTGAATAATTTTAGTGATCTATACTGATCAGCCTGTTCTAGCAACAAAAATGAGTCAGGAACATGGGTCAGGATATCTCCAGCTTAGTTTTCGTTCCTTCCACACACATTTCACACTTCATATAGTCCTGTTCACAGTGTCACTCTGTGCCCACGCATCTCTTCTCAAATCATCTCCATTTAATTCTGCACAATACCACTGCATCACACCTTCCCTTTACTCCAACAGACTTAAAGTATACTCATTTTCTAGTTTTGACCTCCAGTTTGATCTTTGTTACAAAACTCGCACTCTAATAGCAGGAACCAATACATCACTTAAGTGATGTTCCACTTAAACTTATGAGAGAGCTTTTACTGTTGGACTTTTTTAAAATTTTTTTTTTCACTGATAAGAGAGAAGATAGTAAACATTTGAGAAATAGCAATAGAACAAGCTTTACTTACCTTGAAAATACCAACCCAGTCTTTCTGATGAGGATGGATAAACTGGGTCAGAGTGTAGTGACATTCAAGGTGTGTGTTCGGAAGGTAACTTTTTGCCACATTTTGAAAAATCACATGTGCAAAATTGGAAGTATGCAAAGTGTTAGCTGAAGATGGAACTTCTTGAAAGGATGACATGATTGATCTGTAACAAAATTGTAGAAGTTGCTACTTCAATATAGTGGAAAAATGAGTTAAGTTAAAAAAATTAATCTATTTGAAATACACAAATAGAGAAACCCAACAATTAGTTCCTCTGTTCTGAAAACAGATAGCTATAGACCAAGTCCACAAAGTGCACTGCCTCAGCATCACTCCAAAACAATCATCTCTCAGAATAAAAGGGCAGTCATTTCAGCGATGACATCAAGATGGAGAGAAAGCATTGCTTAGCTGAATGCCCCCAGTATTGTATCTCAGACACAGTGGCAGAAAGTGGGAAACAAAAGCGGTGCTGTGAAAACAAAGCAGGGTTCTAACTTAATGAAATATTCTTAATGGTTCTGGATGTGGCAGTGAAGGAGAATCAAAGCTCTGTAGTTTCCCTACTTCAAACTTTTCTCAGAATCTGTACTGCTCAGTGCTTTTCACAGCATTTTTATATATGAAGTTTTTCTCCCCCTCTTAGTAAAAGTAACAAAGTCCTATTTTAAGATATTTTTAAAAAACAAGAAAGTTTATCTAAACAGGAGGGTTTTGTTTGTGGGTTGTTTTTTTTTTCTCCTTATTCTTCAAAAGAGTTCTCTTCCCTCTGTTTAGCAGTCTGTGGGCATCTTTTACTGTTCTCACTGTAACACATATGCTCCCAGCCCTGCACATTTAGCTTCATTACCATAAACAATGGATTCATTGATAGTGGGAACATTTAGGTACGCATGCAGTTTGATGGATTAACACTAATCAGTTGGACTGCAAAAGCTTTTAATCATGCTTTCCATTCACCACCTCATTCAGGATACATAGTGCTAAACATTACAGCAATGCAAGATGCTTCACAAGCAGAACAAGAATATCCCTTCCTCAGATTCGGTAATATGTGCCAAAAATATAAGATGGGCAACTGAGACGTTTCAAGTGTTTGATTTCAACATACAATCACAAGTTTGTCAAAACATTTGATATTAGGAGGATTGGGGCCTTATATATCTAACACATTTCTAGAAAGATGAGCCATCCTATTCTTGCAATTGCTATTAAAAGTAATTTTATACTGACCAAGCAAATTCATACCTTGAATGAGGTAACCGCCAAGTCTGTGACATAACATATTACTTTCTTGAAGATACATGTGGAAGCCAATCCCAAAAAGGGATGGGCCACTGCAAGTCTCCAGAAGTTCAAAGATTAAAGGCTGCCTGTGTATCTCCTACAGCCTTTTAAAATTTCTTTTCACCAGTTAAAAAATAAGTAGCAAAGAGCTCATGTTTTCTGAAATAAAACGCACTCTAAAGTAAACAGGTATTCATCATTCAAAACAAGCGAAAGGCAAAGAGGGATTTTTTTAGGTTTAAGCCCTCAATGTTTTAAGCTTATTACTGCCCATTTAGTGTAACACATGAAGTAAATATGGGCAGCTATGACATTATTTTGATGTATCAGATGTTAAATAAAAAGCAGTTTTGTACCCTGAACAACACAATTAATAAGATAAAATGCCAAGCTTGTGAAGATTAACAGATATAAAAGACAAAAACAAGAACTTACATAAGCAAGAAATTGAGTAAAGATCAAAAGACAGCTTTTGAGAGACAACAGGGTACACCTAAATCTTATCTGTTATCTAGCTCTATGCGCTAGAAGAGCGTAGGAAATTTTACAGCATAATAAAACCCTGAAAACTCCCACACCTCTCAAAACAGAGGATTACATTTAAGACATCTCTCAAATCCACTCCGAACTACAAATGATAAGAAGCAGCAGTTCCTACAATTCTAAAAGAAATTGAATAGCCTTAAATTTTTTTCGAGTGCAACAAATTAAGTCATTTTCAGTAATTCAATAGTACCTGAAGCCAAATAATATTGACATGAAACAGACTGTTTCAGTTTTCACTACCCATGATAAGTACAAGAAGAGTAAACAAAACATTAATAACAAAAACAATTGAATTTAACTTTTTTTAAAACAGGTCTATTTTAAAAACTGGACAGTTTATTCTAAGCATATATTACAAAAAAAAAAAACCCACATACAAAAAAAAACCCATCAAAAAAAAAAAAACCCCAACATTCATTTCTGCACACTGGTTGCCAGCTACCACAGCTGAGTACTAGCCTTAGTGAAACCAGTAAAGGGAGGCTGGTTTCCAAGCCCAAAGCAGAACTATTTACAAATCTGAACTTGTGCGGACCAGCAGAGTCATCTGGGATTACTGTTCCCCAGCAGGAAAATCTCTCCGGAGCTTAGGTGAAACTGAGATCTCCTTACAGTTCAAGGATAGTTTAGGGGGTGCTGCGTGCTTGCTTACCTAGCTCACAGCTACCGGTTGGGAAAGAGGGGAGGAGGTGGAG
>NW_009217047.1:0-13123 GCF_000690835.1 Fulmarus glacialis | reverse complement strand
AGCGGCTGCGTGGGCTTTGGCTGCCTGCCAAACAGTATCAGGGCAACTAAGAAGCCTTGAAAATTTGACCAGGACCCAAAATCTTCAAGATGTTTAGGACCCTACAAGTGTAATTGAGGAGTTAGGACCTAGGGAATGGACAACAAAAAGATTTAAGTGTCTCATGTCCTGTCCCTGTGCAGACCTAGCTGTAGGTACCTACACGTGCCTAAATGACTTTCACAGGCTGGTCCCAGGCAGGACAGGCAGACCACAGATGAACATGGAATAAAAGACCATTCTTTCAAGTCCAACAGCAACCTGGAAAGCTTTGTACTATTCTTTCCTCTCAAGGAGGGCTGTGTTTTCTATGGACCTTTTGAGCACAAAGATTGCCTGAGTCTGGTAAAATGCAATTTTTTAGTTTATGATAAATCTAACTAGGTACAACAAAGCACAGCAGTCACATGGATACCTAACAGCTTGGTAAATCTGATTCTGTCCCAACCTGTCTTCACCATCAACCCTTGCCATAAAGGAGCATGCATCTTAAATAAAGCTGGGAGAAAGGAAGGGTTATGATGCCATTTTCCCAGCTAGGCAGAGAGTGATTAAGGTCCATTGATGCATAGCATAATATGCTGCTTAATAGAAATAGTTTTGTCCAAAGCCACGCTCCAAATATGTGGAAGAGCTGATTTTGAGCCCACATCACTGAAGAACAAGGGACACTGGGGGATGTCAGTCCAGTATCACCAACCATCTTTTACTGCATACAGCCAGATCTCAGTGATTGCAAACATAGACTCAATTTTGACGTATTTGAGAGGCAACGGAAATGGGATTTCACTTCTCTTCTTTTAGAGTTTTTTATTCACTATGCAGTTTACTGTAGGAAAAATTAAACATGTAATTAATGTCAAATCAGCTCAACTCATTTATATATTTTGCATACATTCCACAGAAACTGGCACTGTATGTGAACACTCACTTCCTGAGACAGTACAATTTTATTTCTGCATGAACAGAACTGTCATATCTTCTTATTTATATTCTTAAGTTAAATGAAATGTGACCTAATGAGTCAAATGCCCATTATGCTAGTTTATCTGTCAGTGTTTCAGGTGTACAGTCATAACACTTTAACAGCTTACAGCATTTATGCTCAGCTATTGCTTATTGTCTCAACAGGAGATGGGTGTGAGAAACTCTGAGGACCTTCAGTACTAATAACAACAAAAATGCTGCTGATCTGCATTCAGTTGGTTGCATACATGTGGCCAATATTCCATTCAAATTGAAAAACTGGATGGTCAGATTAAGGTTTGTCCAGCTGAACCTCTGCATCTTTAGTAGGTGTCACTGTTGGGATCATCTCAGTGTCTGGTTTTGTTCCCTGTTTTAAAGAAGCGTTTAATATCTGGGAAAGATCTGCAGGTATTAGTAGCCTACAACTCTCTGTGAGTGAACCGTGTTAGTCAAATGGCAAATCTCACTGGGAGCTATTAACAGGAGAGCTGGAGGTAGGATACAGGATACTGAGGCGGTACCCCATGTTCTGAGCGCTGTATTTCAAGGAAGGAAGATACAAGAAAATTGAAAGAATTTGCAGGAGAGAAACAGAAGCGTTCAGCCACCCAGCAAGCATGAACTGCTGTCCTGGTTTCAGCTGGGATAGGGTTAAATTTCTTCCTAGTGCTGAGTTTTGGATTTAGTATGAGGAGAATGTTGATAACACACGGATGTTTCCAGTTGTTGCTAAGTGCCCTCCTAGTCCAAGGACAGCTCCCATGCCTACTGACTGAGCTAGGTACACAAGATGGGAGGGAACATAATCAGGACAGCCAGCCCAGCTGGCCAATGGGGTATTCCATACCATGTGACGTCATGCTCAGTATATGAATGGTAGGCGTGATCCAGGAAGTACCGATCGCTACCTGGTTATCGGTCAGCGCGGGTGGTGAGCAATTGCATTGAGCATCACTTATTTTGTACATTTTATCATTATCATTCTCCCTTTTCTGTTCTATTAAACTGTCTTTATCTCAACTCACGAGTTTTTCTCACTCTTACCCTTCCGATTCTCCTCGTCCCACTGGAGTGAGTGAGCGGCTGCGTGGTGTTTGGCTGCCTGCCGGGTTAAACCACGACAACTGCTCAGACAGGTAGAGGGATGTGGACTGATATAGGGAATGGGTATGGGGAGGATGGCAGCAGGACTTCTAATATTTAAAATGGATCATAAGTGTGAAGGCAATAAATTTTTCTCCACCAGTTGAGGAAGAAATTAAATTATCACCACCAAGATTTCATTTGGCTTTTAGAGAAACATCTTTAACTGTAATACCAATGAAGCAGGGAGCTGAGTCCTCCTCTCTGGCGAACGTTTGCAAGAACATGAGATGAACAGTCTGCCCCGGGAGCAGAGCAGGAACAAGCAATATTTTTCTCAGTGCAGAGCTTTGATGTACCCAGTCATTTTAGCTTCCTTCTTACATTTCTGTGATTTACACTACTGAATGAACTTGTTGATCTCAGGCTATACAAAGGGGCCCTGGAGGCTCCAGGTGGATCAGAGGGTTTTTTTATTACATGCTACACAAATGCAAACCAGGAATCAATTCCTGCACAGAAAAGCTCTCTTTGCAAACTTGAGAATTGTTTTAACAGAAGCTAAATAGCCTCAATAGACCTGCCAGTCATCTGGGTTTCCCTGCTGGTTGTCTCTTTTCAAATTTATTTTATTGCTCAGAACAATCATTCAGAAAAAAAAAAAAAAGAAAAAAAACACAGAGAAAAAAAAAACAAAGAAACTTCTCCTTTGTCAGGATTTGCAGTTATCCAGCAGTCTGTTAGGAGATCTTCATGCCCAGAAGTTCCCTCTGTCCATGCTTTTGGACCAGCCTCAGTGTGCAGAGCAAGTGCAGAGCCTCAAAAGTGCAATGTGCTTATTGCATATCTGGGAGAAATCTGTGCACAACATTTGCAGCAGGTTGAACAGAGAAGCTCATGTGAGAGCCACCGGGCATGTGTTGTATGGCTCATGTGGTCTATGTTTCTGCACAGTGTTTCTGAGATGCAACAACTAGGTGCCTTCAGTTTAATCCAATTAATTTCCACTGTTGATATCAATATCAGAACTTGGAATAGAAATCAGGTCTCCTTGTGGCTAGTATAATCCTTGAGCTGCAAGATTATCTGCCTTCTCCCAAGAGATTTAACTATATTAAACTATCACTCTTTTTTGCTCAAAATAAAACCAGGATTGTGGGACAAGTCAGCTTGCTGATAAATGCTGGTTCTTCCTTAATTCCTGTTTTAATTGTCATGTCATTGCACTGGATAATGCAAAGCACCATAGGTCTTTCTCCCTTGTCATAGTATTGGAAAGATACACGGACTTTTGCAAAAAAAGATTTTAAAATAAACTTTTATGTATTGGGTTCAACAATTTTGAACATATTTCTCAGAAGAGACATTTGAATTCTCAAAATATTTCCCATGGTGCCCTACAGCTGTGATACTTAGAGGAAGACTCAAACTTCTGTGACACTCATTTCCAAGCTGTATTCCTGAGATAATCTGCAGAATAGCCCACAGCTTATCTTGTAAGTCACAAATCAAAAGTCATAAACAATGTTCAATGAGTGCACATAGGACTGGCACAACCCTCTTGGATGAAATGTCTGCCACTGTGTCATAAAATGAAAATCACCTTTTTCGATCTTTCTCTAATGAAATGAAATAGGTTTCCCTATTGTCAAGTCAGTGATAAATATAGTTTTCGCGTCTCAAAATACAGAGAGATCTTTCAATTTCTACTTCAGAATATAGGGGGCCGTTTATGAACCATAAAAGCTGCCATAATGTGCCCCTTGCCCCATTCCTGAAACTGGATTGGGAAAGAAACAGGATGTAACAGACCGTTCGCATTGCACTCGCACCCACACAAAATATTTCCTTTAAATTAGGTAGCCGAAGAGCCGTTGCACGGAAATGTAGTGTTAGAAACAATTTCAGCCAAGACAATTTAAGCATGGATCGTCTCTAACAAGCCACTTCAGCTGTGCTGAAATTGACCCTTGAAACATTTTGTTTGAGCAACAAGAACACAGTGTAAATTTGACTCAGCAGAAAGCCCTTAAAGTCAGGCTTTATTTTTTCTAAAATAAAAGAGACTGAGGACTTTCATTTCTTTGACTAAAAGAAAAAGCTTCAACTTCCCTCCAAAAAAAAAAAGATTATTGGAGGACAGAAACTGAGCAAATAAATGCTATGAGTAACTCAAGACAAAGAAATTCCATTTAACGCTCCAGTCTTCAACTGAATGTTAAATATGCAAGTCCATGGAAAGCCAAGGATTTTCTGAAGGGTTACCATTTTCAGGCTTTTGTTAAGGTTTTTGAGGTCTATTCCAGGTCTTCAGGATCTCTTCAACCACAGAAGCCTAAGCAACTCAGAAGCTCCAGAGTTTCAGGACTTGAAAAAACTTTATGGACAAAAGTAGCCTGTGAAATGTTTACACTCCAGTGCAACTTAAAAGGAATGTTGAAATCTCAAAAGTTGCTGAAAAACACTTTTATCTGGATAGTTACCTTTTCTCCAATGACCTGCAGCACAGAAAGAACTAGCGCTCCCCTCACGGAGAACAGGGAAATCTTGCATTGACATATGCTTGAAGTACCTGTAATTTGCCTGGGAAAGATAGACACAAGAGGAGGGCAAAATTGACCTGCTAGTTAAATTAATTGCACACATCTCTCTTTTTCACAAGACTATGAGGTTTAGGATATATACTGTCTCACACTAGGCTGCTCAAACCACCGAAGCGATGCACACCTTCACACGCATGTATGCATTTGGGGTTTAAACGGTTCCCATCTTAGGTTACTTGAGCACTATTCCTTAAACTAAATTAGAGCCCATGGTTTTAGAATGAAAGATGATTGTTCAAAATGGGATTTGTACCAGTTTAATGGAATCATTTGAAATTCACACTTTTAATTAACCTCTGCCGATCTCCGGGACTAAAATGCCTTGTGTTTCAGTGACAGCTGCACAATTACTTTCTTATCGTACTCCCCTGGCTCCTCTTACCCGACGCACCCCGGGTGAACGGTGCCTGGCTGCCGGGAGTCGCTGCGAAGCACTCCATCCCGCTTCTGCCTTCCTGTGGTGGGGGGCCGTGAGGATCCGACCTGGGACAAGTATTTGGGAAAATCTCTGAAGCCTTCGCGTGGTTTATAAACAAGACTGGCTCCAACCAGGCCAGAGCAGAGGGAACTACAACTGTTCCTGTGTCTTTACATCCTAATCACCAGAGACAGTCAGGAACTCATAGATTATTTAACCTGAGCTTGCCCTTGCTATCCTGCAAACTATCTATGTGATACTGGTCAGAAGACCTTTCTAAAATAATCAGCATGTTGTTTTGAAAAATACCTCACTGGTTTACACTTTTCCAGTGATACATGTATTTATACATTTCCCAACACCCAGTCAGTGGTCCCATTGGTTAATATACTCTCATCATGAGGCATGTATTTTATTTCTACTCTTAATTTGTCTAATTTCAGCTTCCAGCCACTAGATCTTGTTACACACGGGCCTGAAAGACTCAAGAGCCCATTATCTCAATTTCTATTCCCCATGTCGGTACTTACTTGTTATGATCAAGTCATCTTTTAATCTCTTCCTAAATTACCCACATTGTGCTCCTGCAGTCTGTTGCTACCAGAGCATATTTTCCCACATTTTCAACATTTGTTTGGTTCCAGTATGAGCCTTGTTTAACCTATTAACCTTCTCCTGGAGCTGTGGACAAAGGACATAATGCAGTAGTCCCATTACACTTGCATCAGCACTAAGTACCAATGCAACAGAAAACCTTTGCTCCTCCTCAATAGTTCCCTGTATTTGTACCCAAGTATTTCATCATCCATTTGGACCGGAGCATTGCACAGAGAGGTCTTGTCCATCTGATCATCTGCCACCTACTTTTCAGATTACTGCTTCCTGCAACAAAGTTCTCCAAGGATCTTTTTTCATAGTATAGGTTTTTGCAAAATGCTATTAGTGCACATGCTGCTACTTCTTTTCCTCTCGCTTACTATCTGACATAAAATATTCTTTATCAGTGGATTGCCCTTTTTATTTTTGTCAAATAGATTATCTTTAACTGTATATAGTTGCACAGCTTTCCAATGTTTTGCAGTGGAGATCCTGGCCTGAGAGCTATAGCAGATGCTGGGCTACAAAGAATAAAACTAAGCCAACTTTCATTGTGTGACTTTAAGCCACCTCCACATTATTTTGTTTTCTGCCATTCTCATTTAGCTCCATAAATGGATTTAGCCTTAAATGATGAGTTCAAAGAGAAGAAAATAAATATATGTATATATTTTTTTCTAATGAGACATTCATTTACTGTAGCTTGTGAACTGGCAAAATCCAGGCACTAATACACTCTATCTTCAAAATTGCTGGCTGAAAACCAGCCTACAGGAGCAGTGTTTGTAATCAGTGATCGTTAGTATATTTGCATGACTTTGTGCTTATAACGTGGTACTGCTGCTTACTGCAAAGCAAAATAGAAATATCAATTCAGTGCTGAGAATAAAAATGAGTTTGGAGAAAAATACCAGGTTTGGCACAGGAAACCTAAAATTGTATAAGAAAAGCATGTTGCTGTCCAGAATCTGAATTTTTAAATGGCATCACTGTGGCTGCCAACCTGTTTCTCTGCTTCCTGCCAACTGAAAGATTTTTCAGGGTTTCTCCATGAGAATGCATTGCTTCAGCCTCAGAAGCTCTCTGCAATTTCTCCTTTACAGAGGGATCAAACTTCTGCCTCCCTGAATTTTTCGCTAGACTCGGACCTTCCGCTTCCCTTACCTCTGCCAAGAGGCTAGTCCCCTTCTTGACATAAATTATCTGCTTTGCCAAGAGTCTTGGTAGCATGGGGGCAGAAATTTAATTTGCTCCTGCAGGTAGAAATCTTTACAATCTCTTTTTGGACTTTATCACTATAGAAGTACTTCAGGCCTGGACGGAAAAGTGAAAGCAATGACTTAGCACATCTTAATAAATGTATCACTGTCAGCCAGGCTGAAGTAATTACCCACCGCGTGTACTCTTCTGCCGCCGTGACGGCTGGGCAGAGCTCGTTCAATCCAAACACCTGCATGATCACTTGCTCAGCTGCAGAAACATAGTGTTTTGCAATCGTTTCTTCATATCCATTTTTGCTTTCTCTCCTGGGCATACAGTCAATATGTTCCTCCACTTTTCAGCTCTGGAATTTGCTGCAAAAACACTCTCTCAGCAGTCCCACAACATTTTGCTCCAATGTTTCATTTCCGTAGAGTGCTTTAAGCTGTCACGGTTTTAACAAGGATCTCAAAACAAAGAGTGCATCTAACCCATACTGTGATTGTCGCTGCTCTTCAGAAACATTGTTTTTACCTCCCCACACTTGCTCTTTTTTGACAGCACTCTGCTTTTTCAGAGGATCAGGATCTATTTAGTCTATTTACAAGGAGACCTTGAGTCCATCTCTAAATCCCAGCTGTGTTTCTTCCCCAAATCCCTGCTCTAGCTCAACTAGGAGTTACGGGTGTGATGCAGGTTACAAGGTGAGCATCTGTGACCCTGAAGATGCCTGAGGTCAGGCTAGATTTTCTATAAGTCTGACCTTAACAACTCCATCAGTCAATCACAACTGACGATATTAATTTCTTCTGTGGCCAATTCAAGCTCTCCAAACAACTTCTTTTATTTTCTGGATTTTGTGTTTACCTTTAAGATAAGTACAGTGTGTCTGTAGGCACCATCATTTATAACATATTCCCAGATACTCTTAGACATATGTATGTTCATAGATAACAAAACTGGACATAATAGGAAAAGCAGAGTTGTTTGCTGCAGATCTCTCTTCTCAGGCATATTTCTACTGCTTGAAATGGCATAATGAGGGCACTTTCCCCATCACTCTCAGCTCTGGCAGGTCATGGCCAAGTCATGTTTCCCCAGGCTGCGTGAATGAGGCACTGGAAGGAGAGCTCCAAGTTACTGCCTCCCCTTCCAGGCTTCAACTTTTGACGCAGACTCTCCCTTGTGAAATGGTCAGGTTACAGCTTCAGACTATGGTTTTTTGTGTATGTATTTGGAGTTCTGTTCTCTATTTTCTGCCCTGGCAGAAATCTCTCAGTGACCAGAACAAAGTAGCCATGGCCAGTTTACCCAAAGGTATTCTCATGAAAATTTTTTCCTTTATCTGAAGCATCCCTTTTTTCCTTCATGCTCTCCTATCCCCATTCATCATATCTCAGAATGGTTGAAGTTGGCGGCACCTCTGGAGATCGTCCCATCCAACTGCCTTGCTCAGAGCAGGGTCAGCAAGAGCAGATTCCTTGGGGCTGTGTCCAGTTGCGTCTTGAATATCTCCAAGGATGGAGACTCCACAGCCTCACTGGGCAATCTGCTCCAGTGTTTGACCACCCTCACATTTAAAACCTTTTTTTTTTTTTAAGTTTCAGTGGAATTTCCTGTATTTCAGTCTGTGCCCATTGCCTCTCTTCCTGTCAGTGGGCACCACTGAGAAGACATTGGCTCCATCTTTTTCACACCCTCCCACCAGGAATGTATACAAATGGATAAATCACCCTGAACCCCGAGCCTTCTCTTCCGTAGCTGAACAGTCCCAGCTCTCTCAGTCTCTCCTCATATGAGAGATGCTCCAGATGTTTCATCGTCTTCATGGCCCTTTGAGATCCCTTCAGTCCCTATCATTCTTGTACGAGACGAGAACTGGACCCAGCACTCCAGATGTATCTCACCAGCGCTGAGTTTTGTATGTTTGGAAATGCACATGAGTATATGGGTTTTGCACTGCTCTTTGTTATATCACCAACCACATTTCAGAGATTTTGAACAGGAATAAGTTCAATTTGATTCTCTACTTTTGAGAAGACTATGAGACCTAAAAAGCTGAGTGTGTATTAATATGTTTAGTTATTGTTTCTGACAGCAAACACCTCCGTGCTGCACTCCTGGCAAACCCACAGCAAAGGAACACACCCTTTGCTCCTGTTAGCAGTACAGGTGCAGGAGACCAGATGACAGGTGACTACATGAGACACGAGAGCCACAGAAAGCAGCAGGGGGATAATACTGATAAGCATTAGCAACAAACCAGCTGCCTCCCTGCTACAAAGCCTTATCTTGTACATCACAGGTGGGCTCTGTTAAGGTTCATGATTTGACAGCTGGAGGTGCAGTCCCTTGAGGAGATGCAGGAGGCCATGTGATTTAGTCAAGGCAACAGGGCAACTTTGCAAAGGAAAATCAAATGGTCTGTAGCAGATGAGTTTTGGGTGGACTTAGGGTCCTTTGGAGGGGGAAAGGAAAGGAGCTAGTTGCAGAGATCGTTGTTGCTTTCTGATTTTGGGCAGGCGATTAAATTGTAGCTAACGTGACAAAACTGGATAAGGTGAGCAGTTAGAGGCAAAATAACCTGTTCGCCAACTTACAAACTTGGCTGGATACATACACCATCGTGAAAAATAATAGCGATATGAAAGCACTGGTCCAAGACCACACCAGCTTGTTGGCCAAACATCCTTGGGGTCTTGTGAACATGGAGATGATTTATCATGGTCCATGGAGATTCGGGAGCTCAAACTGCAAAGTATTTGCAAACTCAGAGTGTTCCCTTGTCCACCCATTCACTGTTCAGGTCATCCCCTACAATTTTCCAGTTCTTTATCCCAGACAGTAACATCAAGACTTACCTCAGTAACTGCTTTTTGTTCCTCACTGGGTGTCACATCTTTTTTATCTTTCAAAGAAAACTTCCTTCAACTTTTCTTACCACCTTCCTTTTTGCTTATGGACTCTTAAATAACGCAATACTGCGGCTTCTTAGTATTTTCTTTTGATGGTAAGATATCACAAGTGACTTCTGCTAACTCTTTTTCATGACAGCTACAGGATACCCGGCCTACAAATTCTCACACTAAATAACGTCCCTTCTCTCTCCTGTGACAGTTAGTTTGCCAGAGGCAGAACTTTGCTCTAAAAATTGAGCTCCTCCAGTGACTATCACCAGGCTTTTTTAGCCAGTTTTGCAGCAAAGTTCACATTGCATCATGGAGTAATTGGGGTGGAGATTCCTCCATCTTACAGGATTAAGCAGTGAGAGGGTCTTCAGCAGAAGGTCAGTGCTGTAGCACCTGTAACAAAGGCCTGTACACAGCCATATTATTTGAAGGAAAGGACATTTCTACCATCCAAGGATCCCAATAAAGGAGAGCTGCCTAAACAAGAACATCAGTGAAGAGGAAACACCTGGGTCAGTAAAGCCAATCCCTGCAACCACAGCCAGCTGTACCACAGAATCTCACCTGGCACGATGTCCCAAATCTCCTCTCTACACAACATCAAATTGCAAATTGCTGCCCTAACAACATTAAGACCTGCAAGAAAAGATTAATTTATTTTTTTCTCTAAAACAAAAAGCCTCACTAAAAAAAAAAAAAAAAGCCTTATAAAGGTCTATTGGCATGACCAGGAGATATCACCAAAATCCTATGGTGCAGGAGGAACCTTGCAAAATGCTGTCAAAGCAGGGGATGTTTTAAACACAGCTCCCAGGTTACAGGCTCACCTCCAGCTCTGTTCCATGAAAAGCAACTGAGCAGTCCTGCAGGTAAGTCATCAGCCAGGGCTCAGCTGGGTCTAAACCCACCTCTTCCAACCAACCCAACCTTGATCGCAGCTGGAGCTCCAGAAGTAGATGATCTGTTTGCCTTCCTCCCACTCTGTAAGTTTAACTTTCAGTATCAATGTGTCTTTTCTCATAGAGCTGATCGTACTAAGTGAAAGCATCTTTGAGCTGTGCAATACCTGCAAGCTACATATTGACTTTCTGGTCTGTGCACCTTTACTAGCAGAGAGCAGCACAGCAACAGGGGCCCGTGGAGAACAAGTCTTATGAGGAGCAGCTGAGGGAACTGGGACTGTTTAACCTGGAGAAGAGGAGGCTGAGGGGAGACCTCATCGCGCTCTACAACTACCTGAAAGGAGGGTGTAGCGAGGTGGGGGTTGGTCTCTTCTGCCAAGTAACAAGCGATAGGACGAGAGGAAATGGCCTCAAGTTGCGCCAGGGGAGGCTTAGACTGGACATTAGGAAAAACTTCTTTACTGAAAGAGTGGTCAGGCCTTGGAACAGGCTGCCCAGGGAAGTGGTAGAGTCACCACCCCTGGAAGTATTTAAAAGATGTGTAGATGAGGCGCTTAGGGCCATGGTTTAGTGGGCATGGTGGTGTTGGGTTAACGGTTGGACTTGATGATCTTAGAGGTCTTTTCCAACCTTAATGATTCTATGATTCTATGATTCTATGAAAGGAGCATTGGCTGGACAAAGACATCTGAAGAGGCAACTGCAGTTATCTAATTGTCTTCTCCAACCAGAAATGGAGGCCCCAAGCTGATGAAAACCTGTAAGAAGGTACCCAGAAAAATTCCAAAATAAGAGACTTCGTGTATCTCTGGCTTGGCATATTTTATTCTTTGTTATTGGGAGGCTTCTTTACAGCCATTTCACTTGGCAGCTGCCATTTCCTGGAAGAAAATGGAAATAAGACTGCTGGATGTAACTAGGTGGCAAACAAGAGGGTTGAAATTTAGTCTGGGAATGGTGGGGTCAGGCGGTTTCACCTGACAGCATGGGAGGGAAAACTGTATCCACAAAGCACTGCACTCCTGAAGAGCTAAGCATGATCTAGCACGCCTCACCGTATATCCGTCACAGCTATAAACCGTAGTAAGCTGTTACTATGTTCAATCTTTGCTGCACATGCTCTTTTTCCCCTTTAATCTAAGGCATAAACTTAAAAGCACCTCCTACATACTTGTTCCACTTTTCTCTCCCATGCTACCCATCTGGACATGACTGTTCACTTCTTTCTCACTTCTCTCCATGCACAGACATAGAGTTCAGTACCTGAGAACTGATACGTTTTATGGGTAGAGGTAAAAAATAGATTTATTCATGCCCGTTAACTTTTCTAGAAACACACACTGACATGATCTATCAACTGTTCCTCTTCAGACATTTTTCATTTACAGTGTTCAATTCCTGATTCTAAGGCTTTGATTACTCTCATTTTGTAATAAGAACCTACTAAATATCTTGACTTATGCAATGCACCATAAATAATGCACCGTTTTTCCACATTGCCTGGTTACTTTACGATTGCACAGGTTTGTGGAAGACATCTGCATAAATTTTCATGGGACTTAATAGTCCACTTCACATCTTTCTCGTGTACTGTTTTCCACATGAATCAGAACTGGCAATCACTGTCCTAAGTACCACACAATGTAATTACCCAGAGTATTAGTCTCCATGTGTATTACTCTCTCTTTTTTTTTCACAGTCCTAACATTGTAAGTGTTCATACATGAGTTATTGGGATTATTCGCAAAATAGGATTAAGATGCGAGGCAAGATTTATTTGGAAAATTACTCATCAGTCTACCAAGGAAGAAGGTCAGGAACTTCATTAAAACAGATTAATGTAGAACAACTGTTATCTAATAAGACTAGAAGCCTAGAGGACCTTCTTGCTCGTTGCAGAAATACCCTGCTAACATGCATTGTTTGTGAGCGCAACAAAAGCTACTTTAGAAACACTGCAGTCACAGCCTGGAACATGACAGGAGATATATTCTCTTTAGCCACTCCAGCCATTGATAAATTAGTTCTTGCCTGAAATTGGCATTCTGTCAGTAAGCTGAAGGGGACTGCAGCAAGTGCTACAATTAGTGCTCCCCACAGAGTGAAGGCAATGACAGCATGCCTGCCTGTGAAGCTGCTGAGAATTCCTGGGCTGGTTTATTATGCAGCCGTTACAGCTTATCCACTCCACTCCAGGCTCCAGGGAATGGCCTGGATAATAATTCTGTAACTTGAGTATTTAACCTGCTTGCTTAGCTTGCAAAGCCAAGTCTTCATAAAAGGTGACTCATGGAGATCCCACTTAGAGACGGGTTGAGAAGCGTACATTGAGCGGTATGGGCAGAATTAGTAGACTCATAGAATCATAGAATGGTTTAGGTTGCAAAAGATCTTTAAGATCAT